>NC_080099.1:53951738-54204238 GCF_950005125.1 Chionomys nivalis
AAAGCAAAAAGTTCAAGCAGTTATTCCAAAAAGGAGTGTGCCGTAGAATTTTGGAGGTCTCGGAGGCTCATGGCAGGAGAGATCTTTCTCTCCAAAGATTGTTTGTACTGAAAGAATGATAATGGGACTATGAGGAGAAACTCATCTTTTATTAAGTCATTTCTGATATGTGTCCAATGAGAAAGTAAATATTCACATTTTTGACTATTTACCCATAATGCTTCACTCTTTCTTGAGGAACAAATTGGGTCAAAATGCTTATCTTGAGCATTTTGTGTTTCAGGTAGAGTAACCTTAGAGTTTCAGGTGACTAGAGACTGTGCTTGATAGTAGTAGTTCTTTCACTTTCTCCAAATATCTCTTATCTAAGGAAACTTTAAAATAGACAATTAGAATCATAATTTTGTCAAGACTGTACAGCTGTAGAATTGGGTGGTAACTGGAGATGCCCCTCATTATCTACAGATAAGCAACTTATATCTCAGACTGGGGAAAACCACATGATATTGTCACTAATTCTATATTTACAAAAAACAGGGGGAGAGTATCTCTTCATGGATATTAGTTTACTATACAGAATTTACTTACCTTTGACACATTTAGCAGCCCTCTGCTTCCTGCTAGTTTCATAGAGTCATTCAGTGGAGATAGTCAGTAGGAAGAGCAAAGGCTACAAGGCATGCAATTAACTATGTGCAAATCATGATTGGATTTCAGTTGCAGGGTAGCATTGAAACCTCTCTGAAAAGTGATCTGGTTGATAGGCAGAAGCTGTCACCCAACCACTTAAGAAGGAAGAGTATTATGGTCCAAATCAGGAGCAGAAGGAGAGAGCACGAGCAAGAAACTCAGGACCGCGAGGGGTGCACCCACACACTGAGACAATGGGGATGTTCTATCGGGAACTCACCAAGGCCAACTGGCCTGGGTCTGAAAAAGCATGGGATAAAACCGGACTCGCTGAACATAGCGGACAATGAGGACTACTGAGAACTCAAGAACAATGGCAATGGGTTTTTGATCCTACTGCATGTACTGGCTTTGTGGGAGCCTAGGCAGTTTGGATGCTCACTTTACTAGACCGGGATGGAGGTGGGTGGTCCTTGTACTTCCCACAGGGCAGGGAACCCTGATTGCTCTTTGGGCTGACGAGGGAGAGGAAGGGGGACTTAATTGGGGGAGGGGAAGGAAAATGGGAGGTGGTGGTGGGGAGGAGGCAGAAATCTTAAATAAATAAATTATTTAAAAAAATAAAGAATTCCTAAATTTTAGTTGTAAACCTTACAGTTTCATGTTCCATATGAATACAGAAATTGATCATGGATCTTTGTATATGTCAAAAATCAATAATTTGTCAGAAGAGTTTTAACACATGTATGAATAAGGACTATAGCATAGGATTGAATTGTCATATGTCTGACTTTGTTTATAAGAGAAAACATTAGAATGTCCAGGGTTTTGTGTAAAAGCACAGAGTACTACGAAGAGTCTTGGGTCACAAGTATTGGTTTCAAGTAAGAATGAAGACCATTGGGTGCCCTTCCTTTAAGGATATCTCTACTGATAGGAGACAAAGATGAAGCTAAGACAGCTCCAGACACCCCCCGCCCCAAAATAGACAGCTCCAGACAATCACCAATTAGAAGCAGAACAAGGACTCCTTTCCCATTACTCAGAAATGGTTCAAAAAAGTTACATAGGAAACTGTGTTCCATAATTCTCTCTACTGACTATCATTTTGAAATGTATGGGGATGGAAGAGTTCAGATTAAGACTGAACACTGCCGCCGCCACAGAGGAGATCTGGGGTGGGAGGAGTGGGCTGGCCCCATTCACCATACCAATGGAGACATAAGGCAGTCTGACAGGGAGAAAGCTGAAGACATGGATTTTTAGTGGGATAACAGTTTGAAACCTTTAATGAAAAAACAATTTTACAACCTGGAAATGATCTAACATTTAAACTAAACCTATAAAATCTGTCTGAGGTGTTAGGAAGAGATGTATTTGAGACAGGATTTAGTTGAAATCAGTGACAGGGGAGAAAAAAAAATTTGTATTTTCTCTCCTCTGAGTTGAAGCATCTTAATAGGTTTATTATAGCAGCATGGTTGTAAGACAAGCGAAACAGCGATCAACACAAAGTGCAGAACCAACGCAGAAGCACTTACAGAAGACTGAACATGTGGGAGAAGTTAGCAGGGGAGGATGGATGTAGAATCCGTAAACTAGTAACACACCCACAGTGAGTTCATACATATCAAAATTGAAATAGCATTTTGGACATAACCACAGACTCTTTTCACTGCTTCTTGTTGGGATACAGGGAAAAATGAGTCATCATCTCTAGTCCTCTCTGCTATCACAGTCAGTCACCAAGTGAGGCTCTCACCTTCTACAGAGTAGTCAAAGTTGACAGCAACCAAGCTGAAGGCCTTCACTGCTCTGCCATGAAGCAACAGCAGAAAAACGACTGGCTAGGTGAGCCTCTGCTCAGCTCAGGGGACAAATCTTTTGCTGAGAGCACTGGGAGGAGAACCAACCATTTTTCTGAACTTCCTTGAAATGAAGGATGGTTAGCTTGAGAACTTAGAACTCTATTTACGATGTAGATCTACTGTATGATGTCTTTTAATGGGCTTCCTCTTTTTATTAGGTTCACAGAGTGCTCATTCAGTCTCCATACACAGTCCCCATGGTTGAACTATAAGGACAGGCAAACCTTAGAGGCCCCTGACACTACTGATCAGGAACTGTGGTCTGAGATCCATCTAGCACTAAGCACTAGCTACTGTAGACATCACAGCCTTTCGCTATAAGCATCCTTCTTACTCTTTCTAATCAGAACTATCCTAGTTAGCACAAAAAGTTTAATGTTCTATTTGAAAAATAAGACTAGTAAGGGTTGAAAAATCATAAGCATTAAAGCAAACAACTAATTCAAAAATCCCATGTATGAATGAAGAATGTCATGGTGAGTGGTGGAATGGGATGTTTTGCCAATTTCCTTAGGACTAACTCCCAACATTTATCTTCTATTCTGATAGGCTTGTAAGATACCCCCCCCCCATTTTATGGTTTACATGGGAATAATGACTCTTCTTAACTTGAAAAGCAATGTTTCAAGAGCCCAGTGCCTGCTGCACATCATGAGGCACCCAAGCCCACTTCTGTCTTCTGTCACTGTTTAATTGTTATTTATTTGTGTAGGAAGGACAGGCAGAGTAGTGTAAGAGAAGCTATGGTGTAAGCCGTGAAGCTATTTGCTTATGTTAGGATCTGCTGTGCCACTAAGGTAAACTGGACATTGGCATGCACTTCTGTTTTGCTTTAATGGGTTTATATGTGCATCAACATACTTTATTTGGTGACGGCAAAGCAAGTCAGAAAATATTATATTGCTCTGGAGCCAATGTTTAACTCAGTCTTGGGGTGCTCTATTGCTGAGATTGCCCCTACTCTCTGTTCTTTAAGGGAACTGATACTAATTCAACCTTCAAGGATGAATGACCAAAATCTTTAGGATCCACTTCTTTGTTAGATGGCCATATAAACACAGTAATGAGGATGAAAGGGACTACTCAACTCAAGACAAGGCAAAATTTCTTCTGTTATTGAAATAAATGACTGAACAAGATTCCCTTATGCCTAGATTAAACCACTACATACAGTAAAATTATCTTTTCAATGTGTAGTATGAGATAAAATTATTCAACTATTAAGAAAAATAAATGAAAACATTTTAACAGATACATAGCCATGCTGTCTATCACCCAAATATAGGCAACGTGTGCCTCCGTCAGTACACCTTGCACAGAAGACTATACAACTTAGTGTTAAAGATTCAGATATATAATAGGTCAAACATTTGGGTTACCAGCACATGCTCTTCCTTTCTTAGTGTAATTATCTTTTCTCACCCTCTTTATTCCTCTCATCCCCTTCTTCTCTGATTTTACGCATTATGACCTTCATCTTCCATGCTGTTCTTATAACTTTGACCACGTTGTATAATCTTCACATAGTTCTTTCTCATTTTGGCTATGGATTATCATTTATGAAAATCTCCTTTTTATCTTGTGTTTCTATCTTAACAATCTTCACAGGGTTGGCTAATGTTATATATATGGTGCTTCTTTGCATTCATTTTAATTTTTACATAACAGTTAAGATGTTTATGACTTTTCTATTCTGTTCATTATTATAAGATTCATGTGTACTGATTAATATACCTCAAGTTCCTTATTTTCCTTAACTAAATTGTTCCATGTGAGAAGCTTAAGCATTCCTTTACTCATCATGTAAAAGATGGGTATTTCTATTGTTTCTAATTTTAAATTGGAATTTTGTTGTTACGAGCAATGATGTGATAGATACAGGCACACATAACTCTTTAGACTGAGTGGTCCATATTCATTCTTCATTGCTAATGGAAGTTAATTCTTTATTTCTCATTACATTTTAGAAATGAGCTACTTAAGGTTAGGAAAGAGGACCTTGGCATCTGATGAGCCAGTAACTTGTATTATTAATCATTATTTCAACTGAGATTTAAAAAATGACTGTTTTCATGGTTTTACATCTCCACTATTGGAAAACTTGTTGGCATTTTATAATGCCTTTCTATCAGAAACGCAATATTAGAATGAGTAAGTCAGTTCATCAAGGCTATATTTTTCTGACTCAATATGCTACACAATCAATGCCATTTATATCAACCACCAATTAGAAAATGTAATTGGAAAGTTTGATATCCAAAACATGTTAAAGAATATGTCTCCATGTTTTATAGTTTCCACAATTGGGGAGCTTAAAGTTGACAGCTTCCTATAACCCTGGTGTGGTGTGCCAAAAACCTATTATTGCAGAAAGTGTGTGGAGATTGTCAGACATTTGTTTAGTTTTCACTTCTTGTGGCATGGAAGAAATATCTATAATTACTTAAAGTTTTTAATCAATATTTTATGCAAAATAATTTCATTTGGAACTTGTGGCAATGCTTTCAACCCTAACACTTTTGGAGGCAGAGGCAGGAAGATTAGCCTGGCCTATATGAAGAGTTTCAGGACAGACCTTGCCCTCTTTTACAAAAAGAAAAATACGAAAAAAGAAAGAAAGAGAGAGAGAGAGAAGAAAAGAAGGAAGAAAGTTAAGAAGGAAGGAAGGAAAAGAAGGAGGAGGAGAAGAAAAGTAGAAAAATAGAACAACTGCAGAAAAGAACAGAACTCCACTTATGGGAAATGTTCAGTTCACATTTCCTTGTAGTTCAATACAGCACATCAGTTAACTTAGGAAAGTAATATCAATTGCTTTGGTGAATGTCTTTGAGTAGATACTGAAGGTATTCCAAAAATTTTTGAGTGTGTATGTATGTTCTGTGTGTATACACAAGTATGCTTCCTTGTGACTGTGGGTCTGAAGGGCAGAGATATTTATTAGTAATATTTCTCCATTTGTTTTCACCTTTATATTTTCAAGAGATTCTTCTTAAACCTTAAGCTCATGGGTTTGGCTAGACAGACTGGCTGGTATCCTCTGTACTGGCTCCTAGATTAGGTCCAGCATAGCCAGCTTTTGAGGCCTGAGAATCCACAGTAAGGTCCTCATATTTTCCTGGAAAGAATTTTATCCATTGAGACAACTCTCCAGCCCCCAAAACATTCTTTTCAATGAACAGAGAATCTCAAAAGTCTTAATGATGCAGAGAAAAATAATCTAAGGAACAGCATGGACATGGAGGCTCCCAATTGCATTGTGATTTATAGTCTGAATAAGAAAACATCTTAGCATAGACTTTCCAGATGGGTCTATCCATTTTTAAATGGATGAGCTTGATATTAATGTATTATTGTGTATATATGTTTCACTTCCACCAGCTCACAAGGTCTGATGAAATCAGAGGTATGCAGCGTTGAAGAATACTGTAAACACAGCTCCAAACCCTCTCTTGGATGAGTGATTTTCACTGCTATTTGAGTTTCTTTTGACCCCTCAGCATATACTTATTTGAAGATTACAATTCTTAACTTATATTTTCTTCAATAAATTTTCAACATTTTCATAAGTTCATGCATATTTTTAATTATCAGTCACACTTATGTTAGATATTTTCTTTGACATTTAAAGATTATGTGTTGTAATGGCTAACTTATATGAATGGCATTGATTTTTATATACTGAGTCAGAAACAGCTAACCTTCATTAACTCTCCTTTTAATTCTAATAGTGTGTCTATTGACTGTCTTGAGTTTTCTGCATAAACAATGATAGTGGCAGTTTTCATTTTGCCTCTCTGGTCTTTTTCTCTTTATTTGCCTAGTGCATCTACAGTGTCTTAGACTTCTGTTAACAAATAGAAATATTAATCCTAGAAAAGATTATTTTTAGTTTAAAGCTAAGATTTATTAAATATTTTTGGTTTAGTGTTCCTCTTTGAAGTTTTACAGGCATTAATCATGAGGAGAAACCTTGTAAAATGTTATTTTTTCAGTCATGGTACTGTTGACTATTATTAGATTCCTTGCTTCAATTCATGTGATCATTTAACATTTTTCTTGCTTTGATCTACTAAATGTTGAAATTCATTAATAGATTTTCTAATTTTAAAACTTCCTTATGTTCCTGGTACATACTCAAATTGGCATTCATGAGCATATTTGAAAATCTTGCAACATTTAGTTTACTTCTGTGATAGAGTGTATATTTTGGTACCTAAAGGAATCATCAACTCTGAATTTTTCTTATTTGGTTAGAGTCCTGTTGTTTAATACAGCTTTAACAAGTACTTAACTTTTTAACTTAAATTTCATCACTTTAAAAAGGTGTCATTAAAGCATGTATGCTTTAAAGTGTCATAACTGGAAAAATAACATTTTACAAGATTTCTGGTCATGATGCATACCTGTAAAACCTGCAAGGGAAACGCTAATTTAAAAGAGAAACGGTTTAGAGGTGATGTAAAGACATTACCTGAATTAAAATATATCCACTCTTTGTGGACCTTGTAGAAGGTCCTTTATCCCCTGTTGCCTTAACAAAACTAATCTGCTTTCTGATATTATAACTTTTCTTAATTTTTTCAATATTTTATTTACACACTCAAATACAAATGGATTTCTTTTATATTTAGCTTCTTTCAGTCAGTCTGTATATTTCTAGACGTATCCATGATGTTTCTGCGTCAAAAGTTCATGCTGTCATATTCTAGAGTGGCTACGACATATTATGGTACATTAATATCATTTAATAATTTGGTTTTCAAGGTTACAAAAATAATATGTATAAGTGTTTGCCTGCATTCATATCTGTGTGCCACAGAGATGACTATGGAGACAAGAATGGGCTGTTACACCCCCTGTAACAGGAGATACAGATATTGTTACCAGCCATAAGGCTGTTAGGAATTGAATTACATCCTCCTAATGCAAGATCATTATATTCTCTTAACCTTTGAGCCTTCTCAACCACCCCTCAAACCTCCACTTTTTGTAGACTGTTTCTAGTATTCTTCTGGTTTTTCTTTACTTGTGAAGTTTATGTGGACATAAAAATAAATGTCTCTGTGCCAATGCCACTTCTCTTTGTAAGTGCCTAGGAATGGAATGTCCTGTAGCATGGAGATACATGCCTAAGTTTTCTAGAGTGGTAACAATGTTTAATATTCCCTAAAGCAGTGTAATGATTCACAGTTTACATGGCCAGTCTTTAATTTTAGATATGAAGGAGTGGGAATCTTTGTCATTGTGACTTTATAGTATTTTAATATTGTGGATGGGCTATTAGAGCATTTTTTTGTGTCATGAGTCTTCCTCTATCACTCTGCATGTGGACCTTACCTTTACCTGTTGGCTAAACCTCCCTATCCAACAAGTCAAGAATGAATCCTCTTCGCAGAGGTAAGATGACATTTTTACAGCGTAGATGACTTTCTTCTTTATTTTAAAGTAAAAATTTTTTTGAAGATTTTACCTGTTTGTGTGGCTCATTGATGATTTTGAAAAGATTGAAGAAACGGCTTTTTTTTTTTTCTTTTCTGGTTTTCAAAGACTAAAAAAGTCAATAGGTATTTTGTTAAATGCATTTACATGAATTTTGATACATTTCACTTTTAACTTAATTTGCAGAAGTAAATGGGCGATTTATAAAAACTAAATCAGCCATTATTTCTTCATACAAAATATATAATTTCTTATAATATCTTATTAGGTTTACTATTGGAAAATTGGCTGTATGTTTTTCTTTTAATCATTGCATTTCTACTAAGGATATTCATTCATATGTAAAATCATTCTTTTATCTGCATGTTTTTTGTCTTGTTTTTGCTCCTATCTTCATAATATAAAGTAGATGGCATTATTGCCACTCTGAGATGTATTGTTCTAAACTGTTCCTACTTCTTCCTTATGTTTATTGTAGAGTGCATTGATTCTGTCATTTGGTTACTAAAGGCTTTGGAGAGTAAATGAAGGAATAAAGTGTGTTAAGGGCTGGAGTAATGGCTCAGTAGGTAAAATGCTCACTATCCAAGCATGTAATCCTGAGTTCGAGTTCAGATCTCTAAACCCATAAAGAAACTGTAGCAAGAATTAATAATTCCAGGGATAGGTAGTTCTGGGGGATCACACATGGATCCCCACAGATTCTCAATGGACAGCTACCTTGGCAGATCAGTGAGGCCTGGTTAAGTAAGACTCAAAATGAAAACCAAAGCAGTGAGAACTACTGAGAAGGCAAAGATTCCACGTCATTTTAGAATGTCATCCCATTGCATTAAGATTAATTTTTTCATGATTAGATTAGGGTTTTAGCTGAGAAGATGACTATATAGACAGAGTGTTACTTTAATTAAATCCAATCATAGGTAAGCACAATCAACTATCATATGCTAACCTGACTTCAAGCTACAGGAAACCTTGAGATATTTCTCCCTTGCAAAATTGCTCCTTATCATGAGGTTTTGTGCTGAACTTTGTGGAAAGATAGATCTATACAGAGCCAATGCTTATGAGAGAATCCCCATGTTGACCTGCTTTGGAGCCAGAATTGCTATATGTGTCTTTTGTAATATTTTGCATGGTCTTTATTTCTGTACTTTTGTGTGTTGATTCATTTATTTAGTTAAATAATGACTCACAGATGTTTATTTTACATGTCTGATATTTCCTCTTTTCACTCAAACTGTTCATGATTCCACCGAGACCTCCCATTGGCCCCAGTTCTCTTTGCATAACTTCATGCATTTTGCTTACGTGAGATTTCTTTCCTTGTGACCCTACAAGTTGCTCCTCACTGATGTAATAGATTTCTAATCCCAACAAGGAATTAGCTTGTTCCTCGAAAGTCGTATTAAAGTTCATGGTTACTAATGTATTTTGTAGCAGTCTCAGATGAGTCTCAGTCTGTCCATTCATGTACATATGTATTTTCATATGTGATTATTTCCTTCTTCACTATGTTAAGTGTGAACATTTTGTATGCATTCAACTCCAACCTGTTATAACATAGAATTTTCAATCATCTTCGGTCAAACTTATGTAAATTTTCACTCTAATCAATAGAATCCTCTCACATACTGCCCACTATATTTTTGCCGCTATGTTTATTCTCAATAATCACACTATGTGCAGTGTAAACCATAACCTGAATCCCTATGAGGAAGCTCTGTACCAATAATTCAAGTAAAGCATTCAGTACACATTCTTTTTCTCTTACTTTAACAATACCCACTGATTTCTGAAATTGTTTAAATCTGCAACTTAATCTCCTTCAGTGAAGTTATTTCATATATTTTTAATACAGTCAGATGGTGATGCCACATTATAAATGCCGTTCTGAAAGCACCTTACTGTCTAAATGATTTTTTTAAATAATTTGCATGCATTAGGTCTCAGTCTCTCTGCTGTATGTACCACAGGTTTTGACAAAGGCATTGTGTCATGCATCTACAATGACTATATTTTACAAACCGTTTTCTCTGCCCTGTAAAGTCACCTGTCCCTAGCTCTGCTAGCCTAACCATGGCTCCACAATTCACTGTCACATGACTACTCAGCAATATGTACGTAAGGTTTAGCTAAGTTGTTTCATAGCTTGCAAGTTAATAATTTCAATTGTTGAATAGCATTCTGTATTATTAATATACCACAGGTTGCCCATCCATCGTGTCATGTATTTAAGGATGTCCTAGGCATTTAGAGGGCTTAGAAGTCATCTGTAAAAGCTGCTGTAAGCCATCACATTCATATTTTGATAATTGTTTCATTTCATGTAAGTTTTATAAGATTTGGTATTTTTATTATATGGATTATTTATTTAATTTTGTGATAAATACATTTTTAGAAGAATATCCATTTCTTCATGTATAAATAGTGGTTGTTTGTATTAAAAACTATTGTGTTTTTCCTAAATTGTCTAATTGGTCAATAGAATAACGATCATAACACACTGTGCTGCTGTATGTTGCTCATGAATCTGCAATGAGGTATTTGGATTTGGAAATGCGTGGACATACTCTGATAATTCAATACATGTCTGTAATATGTAATGATTAAATTATATGTGTGTATAATGCATATATATGTATACACACACACACACACACAAACATTCCTATGTGCTACTTAGTTCTTTAACTTAGGAGCCATTAACACATGATTGTAATATTTGTAAATTATGGTGTGATATTTCAATACAATTTGCATAAACTTAAAGATCAGGAAATAAATAATTTTGTCTAATTACCTTTACTTGGTTGTTGGAGCTTTGGAACATCTGTCCTCTAGTTATTCTTACAATATACAGTAGATTATTCAGACCAAATATATGTTAGATTACTAGTATGGCCACTATTTATGCAGAAAAACTTGAAGTGTCTAAAAAAGCTAAAAAGAAATGAAACATATAATCTAGTAATCTTGTTTCTAGATTGCATTAAAAGAAAATGATATTAGCATCTACAAGCATTTCTTAATGCTGGGGTTACGGTTACAGTGATCAGAGTAGCGAAGACACAGAGTCAACTCAAATGTCAATCAGCAGATGAATGTATAATGATCAAAATAGTGACCTAGAAAATGATGTGTACCTACACAGTGGAGATCTGGTCATCCTTAAGACACATGATGGCTTGCCATTGGCAGCATAAAGCTACAGGGAATGTCATGGTCAGTGGAGAGAGAAAGATGTTGTGTATTCCCCTTCTTGTGATGCTCTGTTATGCTTTACTAACCTGTTTACAAACACCTCCCTTTCTACACTATGCTGTTGTCATTCATTACTCAAACCTACATACTATGACCATATTGATATTGTAAGCAAGCAGTTTATTAAATCAAGCATATCACTGTAAAATATGTTTGTTTTTTACATGGATTTATAAGTTTCTAATCAATATTATTTCCTTTCCCTGAACAGCTGCTTTTAAGAGTTCTTGAAAGGCAGTGCCATGATGAATTTTCCTAGGTATTGTACATATTTCATATATACATATGCCATATGTCACATACACACATACACATATCAATGTTGAAGAGCAATTTCATGATATATAGAATACCAGCTAATATGCTTTTTGCTTTCTGTTTATTTTAATATGTCAGTACATTGTATCCTTTTTATGATAGCTTAAAAGAGATCACCTATGATTCTTCCTTTGCTTTAGTATGGCAGTTGACTTTTACTTATTTCTTGTTCTCTTTTATTTTTGATGACATCTGTCTCTCTTAAGATTTTCTGCCTTTGAATCTCTTTGGTTTGAATGTGGAAATATGTGTATCATATCACACATTCTAGAGGGCTATATTCAGGGTGTCTATTTTTAATTACTCTCCAGTAGGCTACTTTTTTCTTTGGTGGTGTCTAATTTAGTATCTAGTATTCAATCAGCCTACTAAGAATTTCTTAGTTTCTCAAATTTATTTGATCTTTTGTTCTTAGTATGAAATTTTGATATATTTTGTATTCCTACAAAATATTTTTAGCATCTATTAAAAAATTTATAGTTCAAAAATTATTTGAGGAGTCATATAGATGGTTGTCTCAGCAGCTAGGACCACTTGGTACTCTTGCAGAGGACCTGTGCTCAATTTAAACAACTGCTTATGATGCCAGCTTTAGCAGAACTCAGACTTGTATTTTTAGGCATATGGCTATGACAAGCAAGTGCACACTAGTAGAGCCAGACACACTCTCATATACGTAAATAAATAATAATAACTTCTCTGACACTTGTTAGAAACATAAATATACTGCTTATTTTAATTAGTTTTCACTAATAACTATTCATTCTTCCTTTTTCTTTCACTTACATTGAACATTTAACTGAGTTTCATATATTGAACTAGAATTGTCATTGGCCCAATTGAGAATTTGTTTCCTTGAAAAGTATAAAATATGCTATCAACCATGAAATACTTTAATTTAATCTTAGTTATATTGCTTATGAGGATACAGGCATGGGGTTTTGACTCCTATGAAAGAAATACAAAGTTAAAAGTACTACACACATTTTTACTGCATTTTAATTTAATAATGTATCAAATTTAGAGTTTACTCTGAGTTTTCAGATACATAGACACTTCCATTGTTTTATGAATGTATATTTAGATAAACAACTTTTTTATTTATTGTCTAGAGGTGTGCTAGGAACATATAGTCCTTATGATTGACATGGTCTCTAACACATACGTTATATATCTTTTATTTTCTCTGAAGCACAGTTCAATGGTGAATATGAAATTACAAAAGATACAAGGATATAAGACTTATCTTCCTGAATTGTGCACCTTACCCATCTCATTCTCATTTTTCTACATTTGATTTTTAATAATAGCTTTCCAGATATCAGAGTCTCTGGTATCCTCACACTCAGATTTCTGTATGATAGGTTACATTTTTCATTATACAATTTTGTTATCTTTTCATGTTATTGATCACCTCACTACAAAAGACCATACTGAGTAAGGTAACCAAGACTCAGAAAAAAAGGATTTTGCATACTCTCTTAATGAAGGCTTTCAGATCTGAATCCTCAGATATGTGTACATAGCTGGTAGCAACAACACAATCCAGGAAAGTGAAATGAGAACATTGGCAAGATAGAAGGTTTGGGGAGCAAAAGAGAAGGGAATAGCAGTTTCCAAGTGATCTGGTAAGTGAAGAGGGAAAAGGGGAGCTCCCTAGGGAGGGAGTGGAATGTTTATATAGAAGAAAGTAGGAAAAGGGAAAAGGACATAGCAGGATACATTGATCAGATAGGGGGAATGGGAAAATGAGCATCTTTAGGAAGTGTAGACAAAGGAAAATACAGGAGGGAGGTGATTAAAATAACAATAAATATTTCTGAAAAAGCTGAATCATATTCTCTGTTTACCAAAAAATTAAATATATAACAACCTCCTTGAACATAATTAAACACACAGAGAGGGGGGAAATATATACATATATATGTATATATACATATATAATCACATATATCCATATATCTAGATGGAGCACTGTCAGAGCAGATGAATATGGATTTAATGAACTTTTTTTTCATCTGGTCTGACAGAGCTCTCTCCTCTTAGATCCAGAGGCAAAATAACAAAACCCTAATAACACACATCAGAAACCCTTTTTTGAGTTGTTGGCTAGGACTGTCTACAAGATTCCCCAGATAAACAATCTATTGCTATTGTACTTGGTTAACTTTCTCTGATGAGGAAAGTAAATTTTAGTGCTAAAGATACCATGACTCCAGAAATAGGGAAGAGAAAAACCTGATCTGAGACTGACTTAAGTGCCTTCTCCCTGAGGGGTTGCTTTCCTAACAGCACAAGGGGATACACAATCTTCCCAATGAGGAAAACAAACATCAATCCTAGCCAGCTAAGAGGTTTATGAACCACAACTATATTAATGACTGCCATGGCGTGATGGCTCTAAGGTACAGTAGTGGCATGAATACCTCGCCAGAAACCAAGAGCTCTCCAATTGGGCTTAAGACCTGCTCAACAAGGGGCGGTCCATTCATGGTACTGGGAAAATTGCTAAATATTCCGTGTTGATGAAATCATGAATAGTAGAGGAGAATCTACAACCACCAACTTACTAGAGCAGCATGGTACTTAACAGAAATAAAAAAAAAAATGTTCTTATACCCACAAATAAATGCAGTAAAAAAGCCACATCAAGGAAATTTCTATTTGCAACAAATGGAGACTACTACAGAGGGACTAACCAATCAAAATGCAGAGCTGCGGAGGCCATTCACAATGGACACATCTACAAATCACGCCCTCACCTCAAGCATGCAGAAGAGGGGGGGACAAGATTGTTATAGCTGGAGGAACATTAAGTTTGTTGTGAGGTTTTGCCTCCTAGATATGTCAGAATCTGCATACCTAAAATCACTTCCCAAAAGCAAACAGAATAACAAAACCAATAGAATGCCAAAATGAACAAGGAAAAGCCCACAAAGCCTCAACTATACACAAAGTTCTACAGGCAACTGAGAAAATCTGACAGGGTACCTGTGCTCTTTCAGCTCCAAATGATAAACACATTAAAAAAAAAACCCAACATTATATGGACTAAAGAGATTATATTTACTACATAGCAGAAAAGAATAATGACATCTTGAATTTTGCAGGAAAATGGAAGGAGCTAGAAAACATTATTTTGAGTGAGGTAACCTAGACCCAGAAAGACAATTATTGCATGTACTCACTCATAGGTGGTGTTTAAAGCAAAGAAAATCAGCCTACAAACCACAAACCCAGAAAACTTAGGCAACAATGAGGACACTAAGAGAGACATACATGGATCCAATCTACATGGAAAGTAGAAAAAGACAGGATCTCATGAGTTAATTGGGAGCAAGGATACCTTGGGGGAGGGTTGAAGGGGAGAGGGGAAAGTCAGGGAGGGGTGCAGAGAAAAAAATAGAGCTTAATAAAAATCAATTAAAAAGGGAAAATGTGTATATATGTGCATGTATATAAATTTATGTATTTATATATACATAATATATATATATATAGTCTATCATATGCATGCAATAAAAATTGGTGAGAAAGAAATCATGAATTTGAGGGAGAGGTGGGGGGTTGCGAAATGATGAAATTATGAAATATATGGAACTATGTAATCTCAAAATATGATGGAACTATGTAATCTCAAAAATAAAATTAAATAAAATTTTGAATTATTGTTCTTACTATTGTTTGTTAATAGTGTGGTTTTTAACATATTATTTTCTATACTAAAGAAGACAAATTTGAAAAACAGCATTTAATATTTTAATTTAGTGTGTATATATGTACTATTTTTCCCATTTTCTGGCTTTTGATTTCCTTAAGTTTGACTAGTATTTACAGATACCCTTTTATTTATCTCTCATCTTGAGACAGTGATGGAGATTGGGTGGGTGGTAGCAATCAACGCATCAGAACCTTTCTTAGCAGTATAACAGTTACACAAATTAAAAACACAAATAAAATTCATTTTCTACCCAAGAATGAATCTGTAAAAAGAGAGCAACAGACGTGAATAAAAATATTAAAATAATTTCTATAAAGAAATATTAAACCTACTTAGAGTATTTCATAATACATGGGTCACTCACTGTGAAAATATTTTGGGGAACTGTAGAAGAAACATTAGTATTTTTCTTATTAGATAAAGTAAAAGTTTAAAGTTCCATGTCTCCCTGATGCATATTCTCATTTGACCACGCTTTTTTTCTGTACATTTGCATTGGACAATCACTTCACCATGACAAGCAAATTCTTTTCCGAGGAGGCTGAATAGAGACTGAAATAGATTACCTAAACTGAAATGAATTACCAGAGTACTAAGATACATAATGCAGTCTTCTGAAATCATCTTCATCCTGGCATATTTTAACTTTCTTATCTGTGAATAACAGCAGAATGACATTTAAAAGCACTCGTAGCCAGAACATGGTGGATCATAGTCTAAACAAATGGCCCCGCTGATTGATACACAGATTAGTAAATATTAGCTCACCTTAAAGCAACAAAACATAGCTTATGACTTGGTAATTATATTAATTTCAGTCTTCAAAAGTAATATTACAAAACAGAAGAATGAAACAAAGTTTATTAGAAAAAGAGTTAGTTGCTTGGTTAGGTGCCATGAAATCTTTCAAAGGGGGTAAACAAACATCAGTGCTACCTAGCTAAGATGCCTAAAACTACATGACATAAATTATACAATTTCATGCAAATTGCATAATTTTATGACCCTCCAATACTATTTTAAAAAACTTGCTGTAGAAAAGTTGCAATTTCTTGTCATTCAAAGAAAAAAAATGTTTTCTCTGTATTTATAAATTGAGCTATTACAACATAATTAGATAAATGATAATCCTCTTTGTATATAAATCAGTAAATCAATAAATAAAATTAAAGTAAATAACATAGAACCCAGTGACAGAATTTCATACCAGCGAATATTTTTTATTTTATTATTGGGGATATAAATACTATGCAACAAAATGGTTTTGCAGGTATCTATTTATTATCCTGGCATTCTTCTGTAGACGTGATGAAAAACTCAGGGGAATCCTGATACAGGATAATTTAGGGAATCTTTATCTACTATATGGTCCTAAAAATGTAAAGAATATTGAGAATCTACCTATGATAGTAGTTAAATAGGTAAAAACACATTCTTCAAAATGGTACTAGATCCAATTTGATCTCGAATTCACATCTAATGAATTTTGTATCTATAGTAGTCATTTAAATCATTTATGGATTTTTTGTTAAAAATGTATATAAAATAAGTTTTTACAATTAATATTTATTATATAATAGCATTTAATAAAGAATATATTATTATATAAGTTTATATTATATTAAGTTTCTTTCATATTTGTCTAGAAATTGCATGGCAATTGGGGAAGTCAGTCAGGATTCAGCTTTGTGGAAGATAAGATTATTCTCAGAGAAGAACTGTAATGAAGAGATGCTGAGGCTACATGAGTGGCTTACTAGTAATTTGAGGTTGATTCAGCAAATGCAACAGGGTAAACTTGGTAGCTATTGTGTGTCAGTTCATAATATATATGTCTGAGAAAATCATGAGGATTTCTAATTGATATCTAATGTTTCCTTGAAGACATGAGATGACTTCATCAATGTATCAGAGACAGTTTACCAAATCTTATAAGTAGTGACTGGTAGGTTTAAACACAACAGATGATTGTTCTAGGTCTATGAAACTCGAACTTATTGAATAACTTAATCATACATTTTGGCCTAAGAGTGATTAAAGATTAAAGGCGCTATAGTGAAAAGTTCCATTCATTCACATTTATAGGATATTTCCAATGGAAAGGGTATGTGAATTCGCAGTTTTAAGATAAATCTCAGAAATTAATATCTAACATACAGTACATACAGATTCATATAATCTTAAGAAACCAGCTGTGAGTGATGGTGCCTCTGCGGGTTCACCTGATCTGTGTTCTACGCTGCTGACTCAATAAGAATTCTTTTTAAATATCATAGAAATGGCTTTTCATATCTGCTCTTTTGTATCTTGCAATATCCTTTCTGGTCAAGTGCCCTATCTCAGGAGCAGGTATTGATTTTTTTTTTCAAGCTATGGTACAATGCTTCACCCTGACCAACCTTATTCACCAGCTTCTAGCTTGTAATTACAAAATGTTAAAGGCACAGCAAGGCTTGAAGTCTCTCAAATGTGTTTCATTTATTAAAAATCTAGCCACAGCTTATCAATAAAGTACCATTATTGATAACAATACCTTCCAGGGAAGTAGCAGGCAACCCCAGGCATGTCTAAAACATCATGCCTCCTCAGAGAGGAAAAGAATCTTTAGTTTTTCAGAAAGGAGTTAGTGATTACTTAGGAATCTGGGTACGGAATCCTGATTTCCCCATTCTACTTTTATGTTACTAATGTTTCTCACATATTGGGCTAAAGGGGATGATTCGCTGGCTGAGAAAACATACTCTCCATGTTTAGTGTTACCCCATCTTTGTTTTATGCTCAGATCTTTCACTTTTCCTTCTTTTTTTGTAATCATCTTGCAGAGATTTTTATGAGGACCTAATCCAAATACTTGAAAGGAATGCTGAATTTGACATTGTTTTTACTTGTTTTCAGACATAATTTACAAAGGTTCAATTTGAACGCATGAAGAGAAATCCTGCAAGTGCATTTTTTAAAAAAAAATATTATTCCTGCTTCTGTCCTGTAGACAGTCTATAGGAAAATAGGCTGAAGTTTTGCATTTTGAATATATAATTTGGTGCTTTAAAAAAGGAACTATGAGTGACAGACTTCAGAAACAACCAGGTAAAAGTCTGTCCAAGCTCAATAGAAAGTTGACTGCAGTCTCACATGATTAGTGAGCAGGTTGCATTTTGTTGCATAACAGATCCCAAGGATGCTTTGATTATCAATAATGCTCTTTGGAATCTGAGAATCAGGAATTTTAACAATTTTATTTATTTATATATTTATTTTGCTTTTTCAAGACAGGTTTCTCTGTGGCTTTGGTGCCTGTCCTGGAACTAGCTCTAGACCAGGCTGTTCTCGAACTCACAAACAATTTTAAAGGGACAGCTCCATTTAAGAGTAGCAATGGATTAAAATTTAAATCATAGCAACAGAATCAAAGTATGCTCATGTCATGGAAAATCTACTTTAATTAAAAAAGAAAACATTTTCCTATGCACCCAGGTGTTTGCAGTAAGCATCAACTTGTCTGTTGGAAGAACAAATGTGTGCATAAGGTCTTCTTCACTTCTCATCTAGAGCAATCTTCTGAGTTCTTTTTCCAATGTGACAGATAGTGTTTGACCATGACTATCTTGCAGCAATTGAAATATGTGCCCACCGTAGTCAAGAAACCAAAATTTAGTGCTATTAATAAATTTAATATTTTGTTTTATTATTATAAGAACAGTTAACATGAGGTCTACAAACTCAACATATGCTTAAGTACATCCCAAAGTTCTGTTTGATGCAATGTCCTATAATTCTTTTAGGTGAGAGGATTCACCTAAAAGTATAGTTCTTTTAGCCTGTTAGTATTCAGGTATCTGAACTGGCCTGCCCTTGGGGTTCTGACAGTATCCATTCTCAGCTGTAGCCCCTAAGAGCACCCCCTGTGCACATACCTTAAATTCCCCTTTAAAGGGTGGGTCTGCCCACCTCCCATCTCCCCGCTCCCCGCCATCTCTTTCTTTCTCTCCTTCTTTCCCTTTATTTTCCTTCACTCTTGTCCCCGGGGACTGGTCTCTGCCCCCTTCTCTGCCCCATTCACTGTTCTTTCTCTCTCCTCTTACAATAAACCTCCTTTGGGAGCCTTGTTGTATGGCATGACTTCTTTTCATGGCGTGTTTAAAATCACAGCATTCATTCTCTGATTGGGAAAGACTCTCCTGGTGCTTCCTCATGCCTGCAATAGTCTGAGGTGTGTTGGCACCCTGGAACCTAGTCCACATTTGACAGCCTCTCTTCTTGAACTATTGGATCATTGGGTCCAACACCAGCACAATTGGTGGACATCCTCTTTCCCAACTCTGGCTATTTTACATGAATGAGGGCTGGTCTATAAATCATGGTTTCTTGCCTTTTGGCCTCGTAAAGTCCTGTTACCAGACAATCACAGTTCTCTCAGACTCAGAGCCCTCAGCCCCGAACTTTGCATGATGACTCACTAGGCAGCCTGTGCCTTTCTCATTTCTTGGACCCTTGTTTCCTTTGGGCTTTGCCTTTTGGCCCCTGCTCCTTGATTGATGAATCATCAAATCTCTTCTATTTTTCTCACGATCCTTAATTGATAAAAAGCCATTGGATCTGCTCAGAGCAGACCAAGTGGTGAGTTACTAGCTCCCCGGCTGGACAGCCCAATCTCTAGGCCCCAGACTCTGGGGCAAAACCCTGGCTTCTCCCCCAGCTGTTTCAACTTTATTAGCCAGCAAGCAGGAAAGCCACCTCTAGGGAGACTGCTCCACCCCCCCCCCAAACTCTAACCCACAAGTCACACTTCTCCCTCAAACCCAGCCATCCTTCATGACCTCAAAGGCTCTCTGAGGCACAGGCTGTGATTCTACAGAGCAGAACAAGAGGTGAGGGACCAGCTCCCCAACTCGACAGCCCAGTATGTAGATCCTAAGCCCTGGGACAAAAACCCTGGGCCCCTTCCTCACTTGCCTGAGCTTCACTAGCAGGCCAGCAGGCAAAACTCCTGCAGGTAGGTAAAACAAACCCCCATCCCTGCTGTCATCGGAATGACCCTGTCACCTACAAGTTCCACTCTTTTCCCAAACCCACCTATCCCTGGTCACTTCAGCAGCTCCCTGAGACACAGACAGCAACTACAATGATTGGTCTAAGAGAGGAACCCTGAGATACAGACATAGACTGCAAAGATTGTGCCAAGAGCCAAAGACACTGCCTGTGCCAATTGGAGGAAGAGACTGGTAAGTGCCAATGCAAGAACACATTCGACAACCTAAAAGGCAACATGGCAACACCAGAACCCAGTGATCATATTACAGGAAGACCTGAACATCCTAACCCATAAGATGCAGAAGAAGACAACAATTAAATATAAATTTATGAAGATGATGAGACCCAAAAAGAGGAAATAAAAATACCTTTAAAAAGTGAAGGAAAGGTATTATCCCATGCTTTTTCAGACCCAGTCCAGCTGGCCTTGGTGAGTTCCCGAAAGAACATCCCCATTGTCTCAGTATGTGAGTGCACCCCTTGCGGTCCTGAGTTCCTTGCTCATGCTCTCTCTCCTTCTGCTCCTGGTTTGGACCTTGGGGTTGTAGTCTGGTGCTCCAATGTGGGACTCTGTCTCTGTCTCCTTTCATCGCCTGATGAAGGTTAATATCCTGGAGGATGTCTATATGTTTTTCTTTGGGTTCACCTTCTTATTTAGCTTCTCTAGGATCACAAATTATAGGCTCAATGTCCTTTATTTATGGCTAGAAACCAAATGTGAGTGAGTACAACCCATGTTCCTCTTTTTGGGTCTGGCTTACCTCACTTAGGATAGTGTTTTCTATTTCTGTCCATTTGCATGCAAAATTCAAGAAGTCATTGTTTTTTACTGCTGAGTAGTATTCTAATCTGTATATATTCCATACTTTCTTCATCCATTCTTCCATTGAAGGGCATCTCGGTTGTTTCCAGGTTCTGGCTACTACAAACAATGCTGCTATGAACATAGCTGAGCATATGCTTTTGTTGTATGATAGGGATAATACCAGACTCACTGAACATAGCGGACAATGAGGACTGCTGAGAAGTCAAGAATAATGGCACTGGGTTTTGACCCTACTGCACGTACTGGCTTTGTGGGAGCCTAGGCTGTTTGGATGTTCACCTTAATAGACCTGGAAGGAGGTGGGAGGTCCTTGGACTCCCCACAGGGCAGGGAACCCTGACTGCTCTTAGGGCTGATGAGAGAGGGGGGAGTTGATTGGGGGAGGGGGAGGGATATGGGAGGCGGTGGCGGGGAAGAGACAGAAATCTTTAATAAATAAAAAAATTAAAAAAATTAAAAAATTTAAAAAAAAGAAAACTGAAAAAGAATGAAGGAAAGGGGGGCTGGAGAGAGATGGGGACAAGAGCTTTGCCTGCTCTTCCAAAGGTCCTGAGTTCAATTCCTAGCAACTACATGCACTCACAACCATCAGTAATGATATTTGGTGCCCTCTTTTGTCACCTGCATGAATACATGCAGGCAGAACACTGAGTACATAATAAATAAATAAATCTCTTTAAAAAATGAAGAAAAAGACAAAAAATGGAAGAAATTGAAGAATCTCTTAAAGAAAGCAAAGAAAACCAAGAAAAAAGCAATTAAACAGGTGAAGCAAACAGTTCAAACTGTTTAAGTAAGGCTTGAAAACTGAAATAGAGACAATGAAGAAGACACAAACCAAGGGAATTCTGAAAACGATACAGAGTCAATGAAACCAAGAGTTTATTCTTCAAGAAAATAAACAAAATAGACAAATTCATATCCAAACTAATGAAAAGGCAGAGAGAGAACTTCCAAATTAACAAAATCAGAAATAAAAAAGGAGACATAAGAACAGACAATGAGGAAAGCCAGAGACATTAGATCATACTTCCAAAAACTATACTAAACAAACTTCGAAAATCTAAAGAAGTGGACAATTTTCTGGATATGTAACACATAACAAAATTAAATCAAGATCAGATGAACAATTTAAATATACCAATAATCCCTAAAGAAATAGAAATAGTCATCAAAAGTCTCTCAACAAAATAAAGCCCAGGGCCTGATGGTTTCAGCACAGAATTCTATCAGAACTTCAAAGAAGAGATAATAACTATACTCCTCAAATTGGATTTTCCTCGATAATCCTCAAGGAATATTGTCAAACTCTTTTTTTGATGGGGCTTCAGTTACCCTGATACTCAAACCACACAAAGATTCAACTAAGAAAGAGAATTTTAGACCAATCACCCTCATGATCATTAATGCAAAAATTCTCAATAAAATATTGACAAACTGAGTCTAAGCACACATAAAAAGACCATCCACCATGATCAAGTTGGTTTCGCTCCTGTGATTAAGAGATGGTTCAACATACAAAAATCCATCAACATAATCCACCAAATAAATAAACTAAAAGTCAAAAACCATATGATAATCTCATTAGATGCTGAAAAAGCATTCGACAAAATCCAACACCCCTTTATGATAAGGGTCTTAGAGAGATCAGTGATACAAGGAGCATATCTAAACTTAATAAAAGCAATGTACAGCAAGCTGCCAGTTAAAATCTAATTAAATGGAGAGAAACTCAAAATGATTCCACTAAAATCAGGAGCAAGAGAAGGCTGTCCACTCTCTCCATATCTATTCAATAAAGTACTCAAAGTTCTAGTTAGAGCAATAAGAAAACAAAAGATAAGGGGATGGAAATAAGAAAGGAAGAAGTCAAACTCATGCTCTTTCTTATAATATGATAGCATTCATAAGTGACACCAAAAGTTCTACCAAGGAATTCCTATAGCTGACAAATAGCTTCAGTAATGTGGCAGGATACAAGATCAATTCAAAAAAATTAGCCCTCCTAAATACAAGTGAAAAAATGGGCTGAGAAAGCAATCAGAGAAATATCACCATTTATAATAGTGACAGATATAATAAAATATCTTTGGGTAATAGTAACCAAACAAGTTAAATACCTGTAGGACTGGAACATTATGTCTTTGAAAAAAGAAATTGAAAAATATATCAGAAAATGAAAAGATCTCCCATGCTCTTGGATTGGTAGAATCAACATAATAAAAATAGTGATTCTATCAAAAGCAATCCACAGATTCAGTGCATTCCCCATCAATATCCCACAGACCTTGACAGAACAGTGCTCAATTTCATATGGAAACACCATCCCTGGCATTAAGCTCTATTATTGAGCTACAGTAATGAAAACAGTTTGGTGTTGGCATAAAAACAGACAGGTGGACCAATGGTATCAAATCAAAAACCCTGATAATAATCCATACTGCTAGGAATATCTGATTTTTGACAAAAATGCTAAAATTATACAATGGAAGAAAGAAAACATCTTCAACAAATGGTGCTGGCAGAACTGGATAGTAACATGTAGAAGAATGAAAATAGATCCATATCTATCACCATGAACAAAACTCAAGTCCAGATTGATCACAGACCCCAATATAAATTCAGCCACATTGAACCTCATAGAAGAGAAAGTGGGAAGTACCCTTGAATGTTTGGGCACCAGAGACCACTTCCCAAACATAGCACTAGCAGCACAAATGCTGAGAACAATGATAAATAAATAGGATTTTCTGAAACTGGGAACCTTCTGTCAGGCAATAGACACAGTCAATAATATAACATGGCAGTCTACTGAAGGGAAAAACGTCTTTACCCACCTCACATCAGACAGAGGACTGAGCTCCAAAATATATAAAGAACTTAAGAAACTAGATATCAAAATGACAAATAATCCAAATAAAAAATGGAGTACAGATCTAAACAGAGAATTCTCAACAGAAAACTCTCAAATGCCTGAAAGACAAGTAACTGCTCAACATCCTTAGCCATCAGGGAAATGCAAATCAAAACAACTCTGAGATACCATTTTACACCAGTTAGAAGGGTTAAGATAAAAAATAATGCTGATAACTTATGCTGGAGATCATGTGGATTAAGGGGAGCACTCCTCCACTGTTTTGGGAATAGAACCTATACAGACCCTTTGGAAATCATTATGGCAATATCTCAGAAAATTGGGAATCAGCCTACCTCAAGACTCAGCAATACCACTCTTGGGCATATACCTAAAGGATGCTCAATCATACAAAAGGGCATATGCTCAAATATGTTCATAGTAGCATTACTTGTAATATCCTGAACCCAGAAACAACCGAGATGCCCCTCAACCAAAGAATGAATAAAGAAAAGGTGGTACATTTACACAACTTAGCAGAAAACTAAAACAAAAACAAAAAAAAAAACAAAAAAAAACAATGATATCTTAAAATTTGCTAGCAAATGGATGGAAGGAAGCAGAATAAAATATCCTGAGTGAGGTATCCCAGACCAGAAAGACAAACCTGTTTCACTTACATACTCGCTCATAAGCGGATATTAGATGTGAAGCAAAGGTTAACTACTCTATAGGCTACCAAACCAGAGAAGCTAGGTACCAAGGAGTATCCTAGGAGAAACATATATGGATTCCATTGGAAAGGAGAAATAGACAAGATCTCCTGAGAAAATTGGGAGTGTGGAAGTTGGAGGAGAAGGGAGGGTAGAATGGGAGGTCTAGGGGACAATGACAAGGGAAGGGGAGGAGAACATTAGGAAATAGGTAGGTCAAGATAGGGAAAGGACAGAGTTCAAAGTCTCTTCTGAGATTCATGTAATCTCTCAATTGCAATCCCCTATAAAATCAAAATAAAAAAGATAGATCACATACTTCCAACATATAATAGCACAGGATATTCACTACCATTCTGAAATACAGGGAAGTGAGCATATTGAAAAAATATTGGATCAAAGAAAGAACAAAAACCAGCTAAGCAAACTCCAAACTTGGTATCTCCATTCTGATGTAAAAACACTCCAGATCTCCAACTCCTTTCAGCTTCGTTGACTTCAACATATTTATTTCTCTTACACTGATTCCACTCCCTGCTTCACAGATTCCATGACTATGGCATCTCTATCATCTCCAGGTCTCCAAGGTAATCCAGAATTTAACTTTACAGCTTTTCAAAATGGCTTCTCCGGGATTCCTTTTAGGGACACCCCTGACAAATACGTGGCCTTAGTGGCTTTCCTTAGGCATGGAGGCAAATTTCATAACCTATTCCTTCTATCATTAACTCTAAAGCCAGAACCATGTGGCTGAACATGGCCCCCTTGTTTAATCACATCATCACCAGCCTTCTGACTTCCTTCACTGCCTATTCTTAGCTGTCTTTGTATTTGCTCTTTAGACTAGGCTGACCTCAAACTCAGAGATCTCTCAGTCTCCAGCTTCCCAGTGCTGGGTTTAAAGTTATATTCCACCACACCCAGTTCTGAGATTTCCTTTAGCTCCTTTTTAGAAGTTGGAAACGTAGCCAAGAGGGATTTTGCACTGAGCTTATCACCTCTTTTATTCTATTTCCTAATCTGTTTATCTCCATGGACACAGTACCATAACACTTTCTGGTACAAACAATTATTTTTTTAATTTATCCTTCTCAGCCTGCTCCTTTTCATTATAAATCTTCATTAGAGTTACCCCTAATATCCACACGTCAGAGTCTATACTAGGCTGTTTTGAGATTTCTTCTGCCAACAGAATTGATCCAAAACTCTCTGCTTTAGCCTCAGGCAAGCTCTTTGGACAAGGGCAAAAGGCAGCCACTTTCTTCACCAAAATATCACAAGAACCACCTCTAGGCAACATACTAAAATTATTCTCTGAAACCTCTTGAGTGAACCCTCAACAGTTCAAATAACTCTTAGCACTGCTATCTTCCCTGCTCATATTAGTGTTGTATGAGCTGCGGGCTGCCTTCTTGCCACCCAGCCCCCAGCCACCTGGCTAGCTTATGCTGCAAAATAACAACACACAAACTGTATTCATATAAACACTGCTTGGCCCATTTCTATTAATGTGTGTAGCACCACGAGGTGGTGACTTACCAGGGAGATTCTAGCCTACGTCCATCTTGGGTCAGAGCTTCATCGCATCTGCCTCAGAGAAGAGAACTATGGCGTCTGAGCTCACTTCCTCTTCCTCTCTGCATTCTGTTCTGTTTACTCCACCCGCCTATGTTCTAACCTATCAGGTCAAGCAGTTTCTTTATTAATTAACCAATGAAAGCAACAGATTGATATGACACTCTCACATCATATTAGTGTGCCCCATTAAGCAGTTCTTTAAGCATACCACTGCATTTTTAATCCAAAATACCAAAGTTCAAATTCCTCCGAACTCCAGTCTCTGATGTCAACTTCTGTCTTAGTTATGATTTCTATTGCTGTGAAAAGACACCATGAGTGTAGCAACTCATGTAGAGAACACATATAATTGAGGGGGTGGCTTATAGTTTTAGCAGTTCAGTCCATTATTATCCAACCAGGCAGCATGGTAGCATGTAGATAGATACGATGCTAGCTATATCTTGGTCAGAATGGAAAAGAAAAAGGTCTGTGCCACTGAGCAAAACATAAGCAAAAGACACTGTAAAGTCTGTTTCCATGGTGACAAACTTCCTTCAACAAGGCCATGGCTTCTTCAACAAGTCCACATCTCTCAATTAGGCCACTCTCTATGGTCCAATGAGGGTAAACTACATTCACACTAATCCAACTAGGCAGCTGTTTATAGAATTTCCTTTAGAAATAACTGCTCATGACTGTGCACGTGTGTGTGCCCACATATGCAAATGTTTTGCAATACTTTGTTCTTTTATTTTAAATGAAAAGTATATACATTTAAAAATTTAGAAGATAACCAATCATCAGGTATTTTTTCCCATCTAATATGATGCCTTTCATTTCTCTTATTTTTCTTCTATAGAGGAATATTTTATTTTGATATTATCTTGTTTGTTGATTTCTTATTTTTGATTTCTTGTTTCTTTCTAACTGTGTCCCCCAAATCTTGTAAAGGGAAATATGATCTTTGTTCATATCTTTTTGTCTATAATTTAAGAAAAAGTCATCTCTTAAATTCTTTTTATTAATTTTGAGCATATTTTTTAAGTTAATTCAATCAGACACAAATATTCACTTCCCAAAGCCACTTGTTGAGGAGTTGCCCTTCCACTACTGAGTATTGTTGGCACTTTTGTAAAAAACTCAGCTGTCCATATATGTCTACAAGGATTTACTTTTTAACTTCTTTCTGTGCTTGTGGTTAGGTTATTTTAAGGTCAAACTCGAGTGTTGGCCTTAATATTACTAAAACTTCAAAGAAACTTATTGTTAATTAATGGCTTATTAGAAAACTGCTAATTTCAAGTTCATGAAAAAACCCTACTGTTAGAGTAAAGGCTCTGATGCCAGCTCCATAGTCTAATCGGCCTCTGTAAAACTAATTCCTATGAAAGTAATAGGGCTATTTTCATTTAATAGTTGTGTATTTTGTGTTTTGTGTGAAATTATTAATATGCTTCACTAAGAAAAATGAATTTTGGTAAAAATATTCTGTTATCCTGTATGTTATCTTGTCATTGAATATTTGTGATATGCATTGGAAAAATTCTCTGTGGTGATACACACACAGCACACTAAAGCTAACTGTTTCCCACATCAGGCATCTTTCAATGAAAGCCTCTCCTGGAGATGTAATTCATCACAGTTATCTCAGGTCACCACGTGTTCCTCTGTGTCATTTCACAGGAAACACAACATGACATGGTGTAATTAAAGGAATGCAATGTGGTGGCTCCCATTAGAACAAGAAGCAACATTTTCCAGATCAGCTCATAGGTCTCCACTCCAGCTGCTGCAATGAAGCTTGGAGGCTTTTGTGATGAAAACTGGCCAGTCTTGTGTGCTCAAATGTGCAAGGTCTCTACATTTCTGCCCATTTCTATTAAAACCCAAGTCAACCATTGTCAGAGAGTGTTACAGACCTCTTCCTTCAAGCTGTGATCTTGTCAGATCTCATAAACCAAACAAGTTTGGGGCTTGGTGTGTACCTGGATAAGACATCTATTAGAAGAAAGTGAAGTAATTCTGGGAGGATATGGGGCGCCTGGCTTATATTCTCAGTTCAAATGGTATTGCTTTGTGGTAGTAAATTTTTATATTCCCCATTGAACTTCAAGGTTAGAGTAGAAGTGTGTTCATGTATGCCAAAGGTTATCTTCCTCCCTAGAATAGGGGAGAACCTTGTCTTGCATTGCTGATGAAATTCATATAAATTATTAGTTTACTTTCACTTTAATTTCCCAGCATGGGTGATAGAGGCTGCCTTTGTCTCTGTCTATCCTTGTGTACCATGGTGATGCATGTTGGCAAACAGCTGTTGCTTTCCATTCCAAATGAGGCAGAATCATTCTGGTGGTCACAGAGAGTTGTGCACGTGCCACACTCAGTAGCACAAAGTGAAGCTGTAAAGTCCCGGAGTTCATCCCTATGCTGCATGCCATTTCAGTGAAAGATTATTCTATATATCATGCCCATGCAAATGGAGTTATACACTCCCACAGTCTAGACTTGTTAACTCACTCCATCTGTCTGAGATGAAGTCTCAAAAAGAAATCACGGTGGTGAGGCACAGTGTGGGCTGAAAGTTGTGAAATCGAAAACTCTTATTTTCATGATATTTATTTATTTATAGCTTAGAAAGAAGAATATAATGTAAATTAGTTAATGGGAAAAAGGAAAGGAACTTGCCCATGTAAGTATGGAATTTTATTTGAATGTTACGTATGTTTTCCTACCTATGAAAACAATTTGTCACATTCCAAAACATATAGGACGTAAAATGTTTGGCTTGAATACATGAAGGCAGAATTGGGAAATGACTGAGATGGTTTTGTTTTGGACAAGATTCCTCCTTCTTCCTTTCCTGATTACTCTTTATATACTATTCCCACAAGAAGCATAAAAGCTGCAGATTACTGAGAATTCTCAACATGAATAGCTCTCTGTCCACCCTGTACTTTCTTGTCCACCAGTGCATCTCATGACCCTAACAACCTGTGCCCTTTATACTTTCCCCATTTTAAAAACATTGTTTTCTCATGAATTTAGTTTAAGAGGAAATAACTCTCATGCACATGCAATAATTTCAGTGACAAAGACCATCACGCATGCTCAGTCTAGTCTATGGTCCCTTTCCTCCTTGAGAGGAAGTGTTTGTAGACTCTCACTGCTTTGTTCAAGATCTTTAAAAAAAAAATTACTGTCTATGTTTGACACGGTTCCCTGGAAGAACAGAACTAAAAGAGTCAATTTGGACTATTATAGGAGGTGATTTATTAGATTGACTTATACCATAGGAGCTGAGTAGTCCAACCATGACAATATGAACACTGAGAGCATTGTAGTTTCTCAGTCCACCAGGATGGGTATGTCAACAGTCCCAATCTGGTCCTGGTCTTTGTGGATGGTAGTGCTCCTTAGTCCATGTTGGAAAGATTTGCATGCAACAAAGAAGAGATATGCACATTATCTTGAAGGGAGAGTAAACTGTCCAAAGGATCTTGCTTTCTTTGGTTCACATTTTCTCAAGGCTACAGGTAAAAGTGCTGCCACTCTGAGGAGGATCTTCCCTGCTCAGGCATCTTCTTTCTTAGAGATGTATATGAGATCTTTCCAGATGAGTTATTTCTAGATGGGATCAAATTGATAAACCAGATTGAACTTCATACCTCCTAATTTAAAGTTCATGTTGAGGAAGTCTCTCGTTTAGCAAGCTTCAGGATCCTCAGACTTGGATGCTGAGTCATGGGCTTCTATCTATTAAGGATGTATTTGTGTCATTTCCCTTCTTTTCTTCACATCGATATGGTTTCTGTCTTTAGAAACTCTTGTCAACTCTAACCCCATAGAGACGAGGAAAGGTCACTGTTCTTAAGCTCCCTTACTGAATGTCACAGCAAAGGAATTTGGGCAGAAATAGTCACACAAAAACCTTCCAATTCTGTCATTTATAATTATAGTTTAAAGCAGTTCTTTGAGCTAAAAGTCAAGATACCTGATTTCTAAGACAAACTTCAGGACATTTTATGAAAATTAGAGGTTTTGAAATTTGGATAGAGAGGTTTTGTTGTAAAAATTCTCACTCTTTATGACAATTGTGAGACCACAGTCAAGACACATTTCCCAAGCAGATGGCTGTGAATTCTTATGAACTTGATAGTTTCCAAGTACTTTAACATCACAAGACCAAGACTAGCCCTTCTTGAGGAATTATGCAGCAAAAAACCATCCAACAGGGTAGAACCATCATTACTACTACTAATTATGTTCTAAAGTTTGCTTTTTAAAAATTTATCAGAAATGTTTTTACTTTAAGAAAATTTTGAAATTATAATTACATTTATTTTCCAATTTCTTCCTGCATAACACACCCAAATATACCCCCCTGGTGTATTTCAAATCCAAAACCTATTTTTCACTAATTTTATTATATATATTTATGTAAATATATATCTGTAAATGTGACTATTCAATTTGAATAATGTCGCATGTCTGTATGTTTTCAGGGTTACCATTTGGCATTGAAAATCCAACTGGTGTGCCCTTCCTTTGGGAAAATATAGATCTGAACAACACATATAAAGATAAAATTGATATCAATAATCTTAAGAAACCTCTTTTCCTGAAACATATGTGGTATATACTCAGTAAATTGAACCTAAATAAGAGACCCACAGTTCACAATACACATTTCTACTATTGATATACACATATCAATATATATATATATACACATAAACATATAAATAAACATTTATGCAATATGCAATTTGCTATATACCACACATGAACATAGATACATATACAGACATATGCATATAAAAACTTACATCATTCATCTAGATGCACATATATACACATGCACAGGCACATGTACATAGAAATACAGATATACACACACCCATACAAACACCCACATACACACACATTATCACACAAGCAGACACACACACACACACACACATACACTATTTGTGAAGGAAAACAGCACAATCAATGGACATACCTCTCTGTACCTAACAAAGGGTTTAATATCAGTTCACCTGTTTTGTTTAGTGTGAACACCTTGTATAATAGATAATCTTTACAAGAGGGTTTCAGGCTTTTAAATGCCTTTTATATTTATCTGACGCTGGTGGGAGTTTTCCCTCCAGAATCTCAAGGTATATTTCTTCTTGGATTCAACTATTCCTTTTAAACAGGCTCTTCTATTCACATGTCCACTTGAACTACATTAATTATTTTAACTGACATCCTTATTAAGTGAAATTGTTCTTAGTAGCCAGACTATAAATAGTTCACATCTAATTCATCATTTATCTTTTCTAGATTATGTTGGCTGCACTTATTAAAAAAGAAAGCCATGACTTGGCCAAGATACAGAATGCAGCCTTCTCAAGGGAGAAAAGAATTTCACAGTTATCGGAGAGACATAGCATTTTTTTTTCTTGACAACAGACCCAGGACAGAACATTGGCTTTTGTTTTAAGTGTGAAAGATTTCTTTTTGTAGTCTTCATTCTCTGCTGGGTGAGGTGTGGGTGGGTGGGCTCAAAGAAGAAACACCAATCCTAAAGGACTATGCATCAAAAATAACTAAATGAATAAAATGTCATCTTCTGTGCCCCATCCATCCACGTATCCACACAGACAGAGACAGGACATCAAGGTTGAGATGTGTCTTAAGACATGAGGCAAGGGGACTTCATTTACTGCTGCTCTGTAAAACAGAGCTAGTTAACGTCCAAGCATCTCTACTTCAATGGAAATAATTGGCTGCTGAAAAAGAGGAAAGCTTTGTAGAATATTGGCTCCAGATCATCATATGACTTTTTTTATTGAGCTATGGAGGCCATTGTGTCAGGCATGACTCATTTACGCTCTGGTAACAAATAACTCTGAAACTTCAGTGATTCAGAGTACAAAATTCCTTATATTGCACAGGCAGTGTCCTCATGGTGACATGCTCCACACGACAATCCTTCAGACTTCTCTAAAGACTTCACTTCTTGGGGCACTGCTACCTGCCATCTAAGATACAGATAGGTGCCAACTTACACAGATATTGGAAAGATGTTTGCCTAGAAGGCATGTATCATTGACTTTAACATCTGACCAGTTCAAATAAAACAATTGGTCTCACCAGATATACATTTGTAGAAGGGAGAATTTTGCTATAAAACATGAGAGGCATAGCAGTCTTAAAGTTATTACAGCATTCCTAATATTTAAAAGTCACAGCTGACTTTCACGCATCTTATCTTCTATATTAAATATTCACTTATAATGACAGTTTGTCTTTATTCTGTATGTCTGTCCTCTGTAGTAGATATCATCCTGAAGAGCTTTAGGACACAACTCATACCCTGGATTTCTTAGATGCACACTGATCATCTGATATTAGATTATAACATGTTTACTCATGGTCTAGACACCACAAATTTTAAAAAAAGAAAATTCACTTTGCATGGGCACCATATTGACTGGGTAGAGTCTGAACACCAAAAAAATCAATGAGGTTGTCACTTTTTCTTGTTAAAACAGTTCTCCTGTCAAGTTGGTTATTTCACTGATCTTAATTAACAATTGAATTCTGTGCACTAATCAGCAGTCTATTTGGTTATGTGACAATTAACTATTATAACTATTAGGAAAATTCATTAGGTTAAAAGAATAGAAAAGCATGCTGCTTCAATCATGAGGGCTCCATCGACATATCTTTGTAGCTGTTCTTCTGAATATTTTTGTTTTTAATATTCTTCTTACTTGATTTTCTGAATAAATCTATGTTTTGCAATGTGTTTAGGAAATAGACTGTGGGTAGGATGGACTCGGAATGTATTGAATCTATCCTTAGCATTTTCATATTGTGAGTTTTAGAAATCCATAACCAGTAACTAAAATTAGAAATGGATACTTTTTTTCACGATTTGCTTTCACCAATCTTTCCTCTACTTCCAATATTCTCAGTTTATTTATCAGATATTTCTAGAATCCTCTTATGAGCTAGATGCAAATTTTTAAAGTAATATAGGACTTTCACAAGGACATTTTTAAAAAAGTTCAAAATGCCATGTTATTCAAAACTCTGAGTAACTATCAGTTGATTTCTAACATAAATTTAGATTTATTTGTCTATATATCTATTTGTTGATATTAAGCCATTTCCCCAAATTAAGAGGCTAAAAGTAAGGATTTATTTTCATTCCAGAGATTGTGGGCCAGTTGGTAGCTGAAGAACAGCTCCACTTCAGGTTGCAGGCAGTGTTGTTGAGCTTGGCTTGTTCTGTGAGTTGTGCTTATATTGGTTCCACGTATGTGAATTATGAAGTCAAGCTGAGGTGGAGAGAAGTAGCACTGCCTGTGTTGATGAGAAAAGTACCGTAGGATAAACCCAATGGTGTGAATGCCTGTTAACTGCTTTTACTATCACATGTCTTAATATGCTGATGACAAAATGTGTTAAGACAGCGACCTGAGCATCAAAGAAAAAGGAACATATCCCTCTCATCCAGGCGGTAGAAAAGGGAAAATGTTACTCTAAATAGTAATACCATCTTCCATAAAATGCAACACCTCCATTCATATATTTTAGCATTCCAGAACAATGAATCAGATGGTGTGCTCAGCAAGACACAGCTTAGAGCATAGTGTTCAATATAAGATTCAGCACAGAATACTGGGTCCCCCAAGGCTGAGCAAAGAACACCATGCCCAGCAAGACTAGCACAGAACACTGCTCCTCTCTGGTTCTCATTTTGTCTGCATGCTCTCTCTCGCCACTTAGTACATCCCTTTCCTTCTCTGGAAGGTTTCCTAACAGGACTGAGAACACATTTAGCAAGAGTCAAAGTGAAGGAGTGTTTTCTTATGTACTAATGTCCAGATGGAAAGGAGACTCATGGTCTCGCAGAAATTAATGGGACTTGGAAGAAAACCAACAAAGATATTCAGATTCTGTATGTAAAGCTATTTTCAATAAAATAGTGTATTTCTCCTTTCCTTTATTTTAATTAATCTTCATAGCAATCATAATAGTTCACTGTTCATGAAAACTAATACCATAAGAAAAGGACTATTCAGAGACTCAGAATGACTTAGCCAGAGGATCATGCCACCCATGTGCCAATGACTAAGGAACAGTGCTGGTGTATTTGATTAATAAGCTTATATTAAGCTATGTTTGAGTATGTGATATACATGGCATGACATTTTTAAGTGAGTCAACTGGATTTGGGGTACCATGGCAGCACAGAGGCAAACTGCATGTTTGCTGAAAGACAAAGTGACAAGTCAGGAAGAGTAAACCAAAGGCTGATGACACAATACAAGACACTCTTAAAATGCATTGCTTTATATAAATGTATGGGTATGGGGTGCAAGTTAGTGTAGTTTGGATAAATGTAAATATTCAGAATATACTTTCAGGAAACCTTGCTAGGAATATGCTGTTTTCTGGATTCCTGACTTCCAAGGCCTCTTTTCACTTTAATATTTCACAAGAGGAAGATTCTTCTTCTATGTTCAGGTGCTCAAAGATAATAACATCTGTTTCAGCTTAGGATATTTTTTTATTAATTTTTTTGTTGAAAAGATTTCTGCCTCCTCCCCGCCTCCCATTTCCCTCCCCTCCCCTTCCCCCACTCCTCTACTCCTCCCCCCCACTCCTCTCCTCCTCTCCCCACTCCTCTCCCCCTCCCCCCACTCCATTCCCCCTCCCTCTCCAGTCCAAAGAGCAGTCCAGATTCCCTGCCTTGTGGGAAGTCCAAGGTCCTCCCCCGCCCCATCCAGGTCCAGGAAGGTGAGCATCCAAACATGCTAGGCTCCCACAAAGCCAGTTCATGCAGTAGAATTGAAACCTAGTGCCATTGTCCTTGGCTTCTCATCAGCCCTCATTGTCTTCCATATTCAGAGAGTCCGGTTTCATCCCATGCTTATTCAGTCCCAGTCCAGCTGGCCTTGGTGAGCTCCCAATAGATCAGCCCCACTGTCTCAGTGGGTGGGTGCACCCCTCGCGGTCCTGACTTCCTTGCTCATGTTCTCCCTCCTTCTGCTCCTCATTTGGACCTTGGGATCTCAGTCCATTGTTCCAGTGTGGGTCTCTGTCCCTATCTCCATCCATCGCCAGATGAAGGTTCTATGGTGATATGGAACATATTCATCAGTATGGCTATAGGACAGGGTCATTTCAGGTTCCCTCTCCACAGTTGCTCAAGGTCCTAGCTGGGGACATCTCCCTGGACACCTGTGAGCCCCTCTAGAGTCAAGTCTCCTGCCAACCCTAAAATGGCTCCCTTAATTAGGATATATACTTCCCTGCTCCCATATCCACCCTTCCTTTATCCCAACCATCACATTCCCCCAAGCTCCCCCAATCCTCCCCTTCTCACTTTTCTCACCACATTTCCCCTTACCCCCATCCCACCCCACCCCCAAGTTTCCAGTTTTTGCCCCGCAATCTTGTCTACTTCCTCTATCCAGGCAGATGACTATATGTTTTTCTTTGGGTTCACCTTCTTATTTAGCTTCTCTAGGATCACAAATTATAGGCTCAATGTCCTTTATTTATGGCTAGAAACCAATTATGAGTGAGTACATCCCATGTTCATCGTTTTGGGTCTGGGTTACCTCACTCAGGATAGTGTTTTCTATTTCCATACATTTGCATGCAAAATTCACGATGTCATTGTTTTTTTACCGCTGAGTAGTACTCTAATATGTATATATTCCACACTTTCTTCATCCATTCTTCCATTGAAGGGCATCTAGGTTGTTTCCAGGTTCTGGCTACTACAAATAATGCTGCTATGAACATAGTTGAACAAATTTGTTTTAAAGGATATGAAGTTGAGGGGAGGGAGGGAAGGGTAGACTGAGGAGGAAGTGGGGATGAACAGGATCAAAGTGCATTGTACAAAATGCTCAAAGGAGCTGTGAAAAGAGGGGGAAACGATTGTGATGAGATTCCAGTAAAATGTTCAAGTTGCCACAGAGGTTAGACATAGTCTAATAGCATTCTCTGTTAAAGAGAGGGAAAGAAGTCCAGAGTTATAGCACAGGACTTACCTAACTTACCACCTTGATATTCTCAAGATTCATTCAGAGAAGACCAGGTGAGGTGCAGTATGGAATCAATGTGATAGTAATTTAAATTCAGAATCAGCAACGACCATTATATGCAGAATAAATTAATAGAATAGCTCATCTCTGACTCATTTTAAACTTACGCATGAAGACTGCTGTGGTTCCATTAGGTCTCCCTCCCCAAGACAGGTTTCCTTTCGCATAGCCTCAGGCATATCTATGTGGGTGACCGATGAAAGAGCTGACATCAGTCATGAGTTTCCAGACACTGCTCTGAAATAGCAGATGAATGGAAAATGTAAAATACAAAGGTTCAGGGCGAAGAACAAGGAAATTAGACAAAAGCGTGCACCCATTCATGAGAAGAAACTGTGCAATGCATCCTTTATCGGGGAGTAGAGCATAGCAGCACGTGCATAGCACACAGAAGCCAAAAAAGAGACCAGGAAAGAATGAGGCAAGCAAAGCCCCTCAGCTCGATGAGCGCTAGCTGAACTGTGTTGTTCCTTCTCACGTTGGCCAGAGCCAATTTAAGCAGATCTTCATTTGTTTCTCATGCTCCATTTCCACCAAATGTCTTTTCAGTTCAGATCAAGCTTCTCTTAGCCAGACTTTACTTCTGTCTTGCACTGGCATAATTACAGAAAATTGCACTGTTTGCTCAATTTTTGCAAATTGAGCTAATGCAAAACTATGTAAATTATTTACCAAAAAGGAGCAAAATCAAACAAGTAAATGGCCTCGTGCTGCACATTAAGGGAGCACTGTGGCACAGAAGCTCCTTGGTTACAGAGCTGGCATGATTAACTTAGCCCAGGGCTACACAGCAGTCTGGCCTATCTCGGCTCTGGTGAGCTCCAGAAGGGCTTGCCTTCCCCTACACTCCAAATCTCTAATCAACTTTTCCACCCCTAAGTTTTAAGTCATCTGAAGAATGTAGAGGGTCACTTTGCTCTAGTCTAATTAAGGCAAAATTTTCTTCTCTTTCCTCTCCCTTCCCACTTTTTTTTTCTTAATGTGTGCACACTGCCCTGCTTTCCTTCCTGCCATCCTCACCACTACCAGTGTTAAGGGTAAAATATAATTTCACATTTCTATAATTTATCAATTAAAGTCTTTGTATTAGTTTTTACAGTTTTGATATGTAAAAGGAAGTGGCCCCTCTGGAGCAACACTTTTCTAAGAACACACTTACTATTGGATGCCTTGCTTATGTTTTATTGTTGTTTTCTGTCAGGCCATGATTCTGGATTAGAGGTCTGATTAAGAAAAAGTAGAGGGGCTAGAGAATGACTCAGCAATTAAGAGTTCTTGATGCTCTTGTGGAGGACATAGGCTTGGTTTCTAGCACTTATATGGGGAAGCTCACAACTGCCATTAATTCTCACTCCAGAGATTCAGCGTCTTCCTCTGGACCCCATAGGTACCTCCCTTTCTGTCTGACTCTCTGTCTCTCTCTGTGTCCGTGTCTGTCTTTGTCTCTGTCTCTCTCTCTTTCTCTTTCTCTGTGTGTGTTTACATCTGTTAAAAAGCAGAGATACTTGGGTACACCATCTGACATAGTCTCTTCATCACACTCCTGGACTTAGTAGAACACATGGAAAGAGCCAGTGGTTGTACTGTACTCATATCTAAACTTCACACAGGTCTGTGAAGCCATGTAGTATCAAGATTTACCACTGATGTCTGCAAACCTGCTGGGCTTGGGTTGTGTTCACAGCCATTAGTGACTGGGCCACAGGCGAGACATGCAAATTCAAAGTATGCACACCATACTCCCTATGTTCCCTTAGCTGTCATTTGTCCTTCACAATTTCTGCCTTTGTCAGTAAATAACGTTAACAAAAGGATAGAAAAGAGATGGAGAAATAGAACTGGGAGCCTAGAATGAAAGCAGAAGTATTAGGTATTTGACTGTCTTTGGCTATAGATTTCCCCCTTACATTGGCTCTGGGAAGATGAATTCATATTTTATTGTTATTCAGGTTTTAAATTTCAGTTACTGGACTCTTAGAATTCTTCTTTATGCTTCACCAAGAAATAAAATAAATATAAGAGAAAGAATTCCAAGCCGCTGGAGTAGAGTACAAGAATAATAGAGAGCATCTAAATTACATGTGGCCTAAGGGTACAGAGAAGGAGAGGATTTGTATAAATTCACGAATTCTAGTAATTAAAAAGGTACAATCCTGCATTAGTTATTCAGTGTGTCTGTGCAGGGCATATGGGAGTGAGAGAGAAAAACATTGTCCTTCATGAGTCACACGGAGGAGGAACAGCTTAAGGAGATTCTGAAGAGTGGGGGGTATTTCATAGTTTCACCTGAGGTTTAAATATTATTATCATTAGGGACCATAGCATGATAATAGACTCTATACTGACATTCCAGGGATGCTCTCAGGAGTGATGGACAGACACATGACTCAGGTGATAGAAACTGAATTTACTTGTGGTCTAGTAACATCCACAATGTGCATGCATGTAATTGTATTTATTGGCTTATGTGTGCCTGAGTGTATAAAAACCTAGAATTTCTTAATGAAGCATTGATCCTGACAAATATCTACTGCAGTTTCTCATCAGCATCCTCTTGGTTGTACTTTGTCCTGTGGCTTCAAGGCAATAGCACTATATTTCCTTTCCTTCTTAATTTCATGGTCCATGCCTGAATAATCTCTCTCTACCCTTTAGGGTTGAAAATTTTTCTCCTTCCTTTTTCTTCTGTATTTCTGGAGAGCAAAACGTCTTCTCCATCATAACTTATCAGATGTAAAGAGGCTGTGATTTTGATCTTGCACAATAAGTATCAGAAGCATATTACAGGCAAAGAACTTCATTTATGTTTTCCAGTTCAATTCAAATGCGCTCTATTTGATCCAATCTAATTTGAAAATTATTTGAGGAGTCAATTTAGTGCTTGGGAAGTTACTGTGCTAATTTGTATAGTTGATATTTAGTATATTTTAATTTAGAATTTGTGGGGTTTAAACATGGTTCTTGTACATGGTACATTGAAATTACATAGTTATAATTGTTCCAAAAATAATTTAATATCTTCAATTTGAAAAAAATCACATTCTTTGTTCATTACTATCTTGTATCAACATTCTGCTTTTAGATATAATCTCTTTGTTTTATTTTCTGCATCACTAACTTCATTAAATCTATTTTTCTTGTGCTATTTTTTCACCTCAGGGTGAAATAGTGGCAAACATACCTTGGTGTTTTGACTTCAGACTAACTTGAGAAGAGTAAAATCAAGCTTGGCACTAGAAACCTAGCCCAGTACCCATGGCTAGTTAACTCGTGGATCTCGAGTGGAAAACATACACATACCACTTAACCAAACCAATGTTCATACCTAATTATATTCTAAATGTTGTTCCACAGACAAGTAGAGTCTTGAACCTTCATAAAGGAAGCTTCTCTTAGAAACTGACAATGATCTTTACAGAAAACCAGAAATAATCAAACTGTATAGATGTGGAGCCTAATTTTAATGTATACATCTACAATATATCCCTGCATCTAAGGCTCATGGACCATTGTGGCACAGGGAGCGTATAAACTGTAAGGCAAAAGAAGAAAGAGTTTGCTTTGAGACTGTGTCTCCTGGGTATATCAAAACCTATATTATAAAATCTCATGAACAACGTCGCTTAGATATGAACCAAACAGGGACAATAACAATAGAAATGTTGTTGTGGACAAAGGGAAGCCCAAGAAGCCCTTACATAAAGCATGTAGGCCACTAAGGAACAATGCGAGTGAGAGAAATAGTCTTCTCCAGGCTAGAACATACCAACTGGCTAGCTAATACCAGATGCTCACCCCTAAAGCTTACATATAAGTAATATGTACTGACTGAGTAGGTTGTATGTAAATATTTATGAATATGTATGAATACACATATTATTTATTTGTATGTAACACCAATTAATGAAAAAAATGGTATTTGTTTGAAAGAAAACAAATGGGGTATATTTTAGGATGTGAAGGAAGAAAACAGAAGGGAGGATTGATATAATGATTTTATAATCTCAAAAAAGAGAACAAGGAAAAAAAGTTATTAGTTTTCTAATCAGAAATACACATAAAGGGTTAATATATTTGAAAGTCACTCTAATTGATGAGAGAAATATGGGGAAAGTCATGATTTTCTGATTTTAGGTTTGTTGTGATGTTTTGGACTAATTTGTCCAGTTTATATTTGGGTTACAGTTTATCTTCACAATATCAAAGAAGAGATAACATTTGGAAAAATATGAAGATCTCTTTGGATTCTCTAGTTTTACGATTAACAATGATCTTTTGGCTCTCAATGGAGATGATGTCAGTGCATACAGGGGGCAAGTAAACTGGAAAATAATTCTTGTATATGGAGCAGGTGGTCAAATGACAGTGACAGTGAAGAGTTAGACACTGGGCTTGGTGAAATACAGAGAACACTCATGAACAAAGCAAGAGAGAAGCTCGGAGTCAAAAAGTGAAGGTATACAGGATGGGAGGGGCTTTATTTTAGGGGAAGAAAGGCCTGCATTTTGGATATCAAAGGGCATTACCCCATCAGAAGCATTCTGAGTAAAGTATAAATGATTTTAATTTACAGATAAAATGTAATTCTACTTTATGGATCTGTCACTATTCTTGTGTTTCAACAGAAAAGAGGTGGCTATGTACCCAAGTGTGTTGGCAAGACTTAAAGTGGAATAAATAACTATAGATACATGCTGTCTATGTCACGTCATCATTCACATTCCTAGGTCTTCTTTAGGCAAGCTTTACTGGTCTGCTCTTAATTATATATAAACTCTCCTAGACATGCAGGGTCACAGTCAGTGGAGAGGCCTGCCCTCTGTAATGCACAAACCTTTTACAGTATCAAGGTTGAGTCCTAATCTCATATCTCTTACTCAGTTTCCCTAGGAAGCTCATTCCTATGGGAATTGCCAGTTAAGGGTGATAATTTGCTTTGCTTCTGCTGAGGCATCTCTGACATCCCCAAGTATTGAGCCATCTGCTCATCTGGGATACCACACTCAACATTTTTAATACATTCTAAACCCAAGAAGTTAAAAAATAAGTAGACAAATTCATCCTATGCAGATCCATATTTCCATATTTTTCTGTCATCCATGCAGGTTATCTACCTCTGCAATGAGGAATATCTCTGATGTAAAGGTACATACTTATTATATGTTTTGTATACATTTCCGGATAAATAACTTTCATTGCATCTTTTTATTCTGTACAAATATGCTTTCCTATGTTCCCATCATTTCCCTTTAGAATTCTCACAACATCTTTCTTAGTGGCTTTATCTCTAGCCAGCATTATTTTTTAAAATCTAGTTGTAATCCTTTATCTTAAAGTAATTCAGCTTAGATTTTATTTGAGTTCTAATTGGTATATCTCAACAGGAACTTCCAGAACCTTCACGCTCCATCTCCTGCTGCCTCCTCAGTGGTGGGTCTTAGTTTGGTCCCTCTGCTATCCTCAGTCTTCTCTTGATGCTTATCCAAGTTCATTCTCTCCTTTGCCTTACTCTAGCAGCATGAAATCTGTTCCCTACCACCAGTCATTAATCTTGACGGTAGCTCAATGTCCACTTCCCTGGGAAGATATTCCTATGATTCTGGATTGAGATTAAATGCTTCTTACACGGAAGCAGGGAGCTCAGATTTGGAGAGTTGTCACTTGAAGTTTTGTATGTGGTTGTATGAGAGTAAATGCTTTCCAGCTTCTTAGAAAAAGAACCCAGTGTTACTAAGGGCAGTTGTATGTTTTTGTCTCTTATTGTCTTCCCAGTATTTCAGCCTACACTTGACACCTATTTCATATTCAGTGAAGAATGGTTAGGAGGGAATATTTCCCTCAATGGAACAGAAACTTGGATGTAGCACACATGTCTATGAATATCCATTCTCTGTCCTTATCAGAGATAGAGATCACAGCCAGTGTATATGATAGTAATAATTAATAGTTGAGTTTCTTTTTCAATACATTTCAAGGGAGTACATTATTTGAGTAAGGATTTCTGATTGCCAAGGATAATACGCAGTTGAGGGGCTTGGCCTGTTTTTAAGCTGTGTTATGAAAACTTAGAGTAGGGAATAATAAGAAGGAGAAATACAGCAGGCCGGAGCCAGTTGGCAGTAATGGGGGAAGCAGTGATTGCCAACTACTGCACTTTTTAGTGAGACAAGAATGTGATCAAAACGATTAAAACCTCAAGGATCACACATCAAGTCAGTGCACTTGCCAGCCAGCAATCAAATCTTCATCCACTGTACCAGAAAATTGCTGGCAGGGAACCAGAGATGATTTGTATTTGGTTATGAAGCCTCTTAGCTGTTAGCAACTTTAGGAGCATGATGTTTCCTCTGACCGACTGTCCTAGAAAAGTTCATCAGCAGATCTGAGCAACCTCCTGCCACCCATCCCGAGATAGAATTAAACACAGAATAGTGACTGCAAAGTACCCATGTCCTTGAATCATTTTATGAGCATCTCCCCTAAGAAAACGGTTAGGGTAGGATGAGAGATTACAAAACTTGTAAATGGTAGAAATTAAATGCTATCTCAGTTACAGGAAACTTTATGCGAATATCATAGTGGAATTCAGCCTCTAACCTCTTTGTTACCTGAAAATAGAAGTGATGTTGTATATTTAGTAAAGCTCTTGTGAAATGGAAGCTTAAAACACTGCCTCTGATATATCATGCCACACTTTATATATTCATTCAGCAGTATGCCAGTAGAAAAGAGGGAGACTAAGCACTTGAGTAATGTAGAACTTATCTATGCTGATTTTCCATAAATGCAAGCAAAACAGATGTAGACACCTTAACTACATATATAATACTACATTTCCGGTGGAAGATGCTTGGCTGGAACAAACAGTTACCTCATTTGGCCTTGGCCTTTCATCTTGGCAAGCGTGCATGCAGCCTGAGTTTGTCTCCCAAGAAAAAAACAAAGGACAGGTCATTGATCATTGTAAATAGGCCTGGCAGGGCCATCTCTCTTGGACTTGTTTTGGTTTGAAGAAAAGGTAACTTGTGCCAGTACTGTAGCCACTAGCTCTCTTCTAAAAACCAGGGGCTGTGATTGAATGATACATCCACGGTATGGACCTTGAGCGATCTCAGTATCGAAAAGGATTTTGGTGAGAAATCTTTTCGGACACATGAGTTACCCATGACTGAACACTCTAAGCGAGTGTGCCATCTGTCATTTCTCTGCCCCATGAAACAGGGTCTGGGGAGAAGAAATCCAGATTTCACACAATTGGCCTCTGCATGTAAGGTCTCCAGAGAGGAACAAATGAGAGGCTAACAAAAGTATCCACTGAGCTGTCCCACTGTTCTTCCTCCTTTTCTCTTATGTCCCTCTTCCTATTTCTGCCCCTGGGACCTCCTTTTCTTCCTGTCCCTCCTTATCTTCCTGTCTTCTTTTGCTCTTCCTCCACTTCCTACCATCTATGCAGCTACTCTGTCTCCTTCTCTCTCCCTTTCCCCTCTCTACTGCGTTCTTTCTCTTCCTTTTCTCCTCAGCTGCTCCTCCTTTCTTTTTGCCTCCTTCACCCTTCCATTTTTGTGTTCCTTCTCCTCTCTCGATTTCTTCTGCCTCTCCCTACTTTATTTGTTATCTTTTGCTTTGCCATCTTGGCAGAGTGAAATAAACCAGCGCTCCCACCCTCTCAGCCATCTGCTGTATTTTCCACACCTAGATGACTCTATTTCTTCTTCCTTCCTCCTATGCATTACATATTCAGATCATTTGTCAGTGAGTAACACTGAGAGAGCAGTTTGGACTTACGAGTGCATCTGTGGTAATGTTCCCTTTCCATCCTGACCTTTCCTTCACTCTCCATGCCCAGAGTGTTGCAGGGCCCTTAGTACCCTTTTACTTAAGCAAGTTTTACTCTCCCATTTCTATAAGGACAAGTAATGCCAGTGTGTGTTTTTATGTGTATCTCTACACATATTCCTTTGTGAATACAATTGACATGAGTATGTTATTTTCCCTGCTATGTGTCATTTTATACATTAAATATTTGCTTTCATGGTGAGTATCATACATGTATTAACACAGGAAGGTATGTGTATGGGACAAGGCAGCAATTTCAGTGTTCTGAAATCAGAAAGCTGAAAGACCCATAGTTGCCAGTCCCATATACAAGATCTGTTAAGGTCCCTGGTTGCCAGTGAAACTACCTGACACAATAGTAGGGGTGGCAGACAGATAAAATGACTACCCTACACTTGAGTTGTGTCTAAGGCTTCAAACGGTACCCACAACATCTTTCCCACGTAACAACCCTCCTGACACTAGGAGAAATATCCCCAACACTAGCCTGCCATCTGGGCATCTCTATGCAGGCATCTGCTTTGTACTGAAGCAGGCAATGGCAGAGATGAGGCAAGTTTAACATTTTTCAATAGTGTAAGACATGGACAGTTGAACTCTATCACAATGTCTGCAGCAAGCTCAGACCCTTTCCATTATCACAGTGACAAAGAGAAAGGATGGTTTTTGTTCTAAAAAAAAGGCAGAGTGAGCTTGTGTTCAACTAAATGTTCTCAAGGTGTGATTCTAGCAGTAGAAGGGGTTTGAAGAGATGAAGTTTTTGGTCTGACAAAATTAAGATTTAAATATACAGTCTTATCCAGGAGATATCCTAATTTATATTTTCCCCTTTTAGAAATAAGTGGTTGGGTGTTTATCTATACATGAGTATGTTGTGTATCATTTAATAATTAATATATCTTCTCTGATTATTTCCATTCAAAAGTGTTAGAAGATGCCTATTGCTAGGAGTGATGATAATGACACAAATGAAAGATAATTATTTAATTGTGTTCAAACAAAAGAGGGAAATTAGGAGGAAGGGAAAACAGGTGCCTTATCTGAGATTATGTATATATGTAGTGTATTACCAATTTCCTCATTGATCTTGAGAGTAATATTAATCATAACTAAGTTCCTAGGTGGATGGGTTATGGTATTTAACTATATTAGAATTTATTTTTGCAATAACATCATTAAAGTAGTTTCACAATATTATGTATATGTTTACGAAATGATCTGCATGACTGTAGAAAAGAATCTAACATGTGATGACTCCCTCCACAAAAAGGATTATTTGAATTCATAAGCATCTCCCTTTATATGTTGTAGCATATAAAGGTCTTAATATTAAAACCTGTAGTCAGATATAGGAGTTAATGCTGAAAATCAGAGAAGCAGAGAGGCCAGCCACTAGATGGATTTTTTTTCCTCTACCAATGCTCAGACTGATGCACTGATCCTGTCCTCAGAATGCATCTGTCTCCACCAAATATGACACTGCACTCAGTTACTGTCTCCTTCATCCTTATATTCCTCTCTCCAGCCCCACCCAGCCATATCCCTCCTGTCTCAGCCTCCATGGTGCTGAGGTTAGCTGTGTGTAATCCCAAGTGCTGGCCTCACTCTTGTGTGAGTTCCATTTCTCCTTTAGATAGATTCAATCTTGTGTATCTCAGGGTGTCCTTGAACTAATAGAGAGTCCTCTGCCTCTGTCTTCCAAGTGGTGGGATTGAAGGTGTGTGTCACGACTCCCTGGCTTCTAGTGGCTTAGCTCTGTGCTTTGACCTTCAGGAAAGCTTTATTTGTTAAAACATAAGCAAAATATCACTATAGTAATTGATGTTAAGGGGTAAGTCTTATTCTTACCAAGATAATTTTTTCTCTGTGTTCAATTTCTAGCCTGTTTCAGCATATTTTTAAAACTATTTCTTTAATTTAAAATGAGCATATGTGGCTTAAATCACATCTAATGTTATATATTTTTGACTCTGAAGTTTAAGGTGGCACAATAGAATCTATGAAGTTTAAGGTGGAACAATAGAATCTTTGCCTTCTGAAGCTGATAGCAAATTTACAAACAGGTTTAATCTGTGTCTGCTGCAGTCAAATTATTTCAATGATTGAACATCTCACTGTAAATGTAAGTTTAAACATCTAATCCTAAGAATAACTTTCAATATTAATGATTATCAGTCCAGCATGACTGACCAGAACCTATTTTATCCTTGTCCCAATTAGGTTTTCTTTGCTAGGAGAAAAAAATGACAAGAGCAACTTGGGGTGGAATGAGATTATTTGGCTTATACTTCAATGTCTTTGTCACTGAGAGAAACCGAAGCAAGAACCAAGGCTCAGGAATTGAGGCAGAGGCAATCTGGAAACCTGCTCACTGCATTGCTTTCCATGCTCTCTCAGCTTGCTTTCCTGTACTCCTTAGGACCACCTACCCTGAGCTAACACTACATGCAGTGACCCGAGCTCTCACACATTAATCAGGAAATTGGCCCACAAACATGTGTTCAGGAAAATCTGATGAAGGCAATTCCTAAATTGAGGTCTTCTTTCCAGGTGACTCTAGTTTGTGTCAAGTAGACGATAACTAACCAACACAACCCTTAGCTTGTCCTAAGCAAAGGTGGGCCTACAAGCTAATACATACATAATTACTCTTTCCCTTTGACTGGTGTTCAATGTCCTTGTAGATTTTACACAGTGTATCTTGATTCCTGTAACCAGAAAACTGCCAAGAAAGACTGTCTCAGTAAAAGTATGGGATAATGAAAAGTATTTTTTTTTGTCTTTACTGTTCTAGACAAGTTTTTAATATTATAGATTAACTTCTTGCTAATATTTGTCCCTTGGGTTTCGTCACTACCAATATCTCATTTTCCATTTCTAAGCATATTCGTACATTTATCACCATTCTTCCTTTCTATTAAACATCAAAATAGGCAGGATTTTAAGTCTTTCCTTCGCTAATACTTCTTCTTCTTCATTTTATTCCCTTCCTTCTTTCTTCCTTCCTTCTTTCCTTCCTTTTCTCCTCCCTCCCTTCCTTAGTTCCTTCCTTTCTTACTTCCTTTCCTCCTTCCTTTTTTCTCTATCTCTCTGTATCTCTCTCTGCATTTTTTGACAATTGCATTTCCATGTTCCTAATTCTTGGTTCTGGTAATTATGCTCTGCTCAAATCAAATGGATCCTCCATCAATATCTAAACTGTTATTAATAATCATCACATTAGTGACATCTCAATATCAGATGGTTGAATAATCTGTATTAAAGTTTTTAGCGTCCAGTTATTTTCATATCCTCTTGATTCTGCTTCAGAATGTTCCATCACTCCATCCTTGCTTCTCATGTAAGCATCCCAACGCATGTCCTGTCATACTGATTGTTTGCCTTTCTAAGTGAAACTTTTAGGCTTAGCATCGCACTGTCAACCAGCAGCAGTTTACATACCTGTATTCTTTTCTTGGCAATCATGCTGTCAGTAAAAAACTTAAAAACAAAACTGAAATAATGTAATAATTAAGCATGTATGAAAAACAACACCAGAATATTTATTTACATTTTGGAGATTGTATCATAAGTACAGTATTTCTGATTCTTTCATACAAATCTCCTCATGTAATGTGCACATTTGTCTTCAATTTTTTATTTCAAATATCAAAAATGACCTCCAAATGAAGACTGCTCAAAAATGTATTGTATATTCATCTAATATGATAAGGTGGAAATCACACTGTTTTAATAAAATCATGGTTCTAATATAACATTAAAATATATTTAAGCATAAATTTTATCGTATATTAAATAGAATACTAGTAAGATGTTTTTCTGTTTCTGAAACAAATTAAAAATTCAGATCTTTGAATTGGCATGTGTAGATGTTGGCTGGGTCTTTCTCACTGTGTGATGTACTTCTATTTGAAAGTCTTTTACAATACTGACTTAGTTACTGAGAAAATAGAGAGTTAATGAACTGTGGAATATCATCAGGTGGCTGGATACATTGGTAATTAATTCCCCAGAGTTAAAGGGGAAATAAAATAAAACAGAAAATTTGTTAAAGAACAATGGTGTGCCTTTTTAACATAATGTAAACCCCAAAGCCAGAATGTTTTAAGATCAACATACCGTTAGCAGCAAACATTACCAGTATGTATCAAAGTACACAAGTTACTTAAAATAAGACTAATGAAAAACAATTTTAAGGATAAAAATTATGGGGAGCTCACCAAGGCCAGCTGGACTGTGACTGAAAAAGCATGGGATAAAACCGGACTCTCTGAACATGGCGGACAATGAGAGCTGACAAGAGGCCAAGGACAATGGCACGGGGTGTTGATCCTACTTCAGGTTCTGGCTTTGTGGGAGCCTAGACAGTTTGGATGTTCAACTTCCTAGATCTGGATGGAGGGGGGAGGACCTTGGACTTCCCACAGGGCAGGGAACCCTGACTGCTCCTGGGACTGGAGAGGGAGGAGAAGAGGAGTGGGGGGAAGGGGAAGAGGGGCGGGAGGAGGGGAAGGGAAATGGGAGGCGGGGAGGAGGCGGAAATTTTTTTTTCAATAAAAAAATTAAATAAATAAAAATAAATAAAAAAATAAATAAAAAAAATTATGTACACAAGGCCTGGAGAGATGGCTCAAAGGTTAAGAGACTGACTACTCCTTGAGAGTTCCCAAGTTGAATTCCCAGCAATCACATGATGGCTCACAACTATCTATAATGAGATTGGTGTCCTCTTCTTGTGTACTCTTATGGCATGCAGACATATGATCAGGCAGAAAGAACACCATATACATAATAAATAAATCTTTAAAAATATGTACAAAATTACATAACATATACATTATACATCAGAATGTGTATATTCTAAAAAAAATTAAGGAAATGAATCCAACAATAATTCTACTCGGAAGTTACTACCACAAAATTTTAGGCCAGTATCTGAAAAAAATATGGAATGCAATGGTTTAATTCATAATTCTAGGCAGGATAAATATCTCTCAAATGTAAAAATCTAGAAAGAAATGTTTCATGTACAGAAGCTGAAGAATTCAACTGGATATAATTGCTATGCATACCTTTGAGCAGAAGAAAAACATCAACTTGCACTCTCGGTATATCCGAAAATAAGAATACCAAACAAGATCCCACATTAGAAAAAACTAACAATTATTATTTAAATGAATTTAGATTATTTAATAACAATATGTGTCTCTTTTCCTCTTCTAATTTGTTGATTGTTCACTTGTAATCTTAAATCACACATGCATGTGTTTCTTGAGCTATGGTGTGAAGCTGAAACCTGACTCATAAGACTGTAAAACCTGGCCCTGTTTTATATATGAACCCTGAATGGAGATGATTATTATTCATGAGACAATTCTCAGTGTCGGAAGTGTCACCCTGTCCCTGAGAATTGCTTACAAAATCTTTGGCTTTAGTATTCTGCCTTTCTCATAGGACGTCTTATCTGGCCTCCATCATGGATACATTTTACTATTTTAGAGACTCATGTATAACAATGTCCTGGAAAGTGACTTCAAAAGGAAAAGATTCCTGTGACTGAGATTAACACACCACAAGCTTTATGTAAGGTTGCTGCTACCATGTTCCAGTTGGTCACAAAATAAAGTACCTCATATTTCTTCTAGACGTGATGTGGTTGCATTCTTTTTTAGCATGGTACTGACCATTTTGTTATAGAAGCAATACATGCCAGGACAGGAATCAAAACAGGTACTCTAGACCCACAGCACCAGTGAACAGGCAGCAGCACCCTTTCCTTCCAACCATCTTCTACTTCATCAGCAACCACCGTTCCCACTGGTCCCATCTGCACCTGAAGGAACATCCCTACTTTCTAGGCTTTAGCTCCTGCCACTCCCCCATGGCACCACCAGCAATCAGGCAGCAGTCCCCTCTCCTGCCAACCATATCCTGTGGCACCAGCTGCCACAGGACTCACCAGACCCTTCAGATCCACCTGCATCTGGATGGACAGTGACCACTGGCACCACTGGCTCCACTTTCACCTGGAGAGACAGTAACCACTTGCCCCACTTGCCCCACATGCAGCTGGAGAGACACTGACCACTGGCACCACAAGCCCCAGTTGTATCTGGAGAGACAGTGACCATTGCCCTCAACGACACCACCTGCACCGGGAGAGAAAGTGATCATTGGTGCACCTGGTAGAAGAGCTACCACCAGAGCTACAGATCCCTTCAATACCCACTGGAGGAAGAGATGGGTAGACAGCAGTGCAAGAATATATTTGACAATATAAAGAGAAATATGGCAATACCAAAAATTAGTGGTTCTACTACAGCAAAACTTGATCATCCTAACGCAGATGAAACAGAAGAATATAACCTTGAAAATAACTTCGTGGAGATGATAGAGGCCCTTAAAGAAGAAATGAAAAATTCCTTTAAAGAAATGGAGGAGAGGACAAACAAAAGGTTACAAGAAATCAATAAGTCCCTTAAAGAAATCAAAGAAAACCAAGAAAAAAACAATCAAACAAGTGAAGGAAACATTCCAAGACTTGAAAAATAAATAGGGATAATAAAGAAAACACAAACATAGGAATTCTGTAAGTGGAAAATCTGGGTAAATAAACAGGAACTACAGATGCAAAAAGAATATAAGAGATGGAAAACAGAATCTCAGGCATTGAAGATACAATAGGGGCAATAGACTCATCCATTAAAGGGAATCTTAATTCAAAAATGTTCTTTAGGAGCACGCATAATAGGCTCAATGTCCCCTATTCATGGCTAGAAACCAAATATGAGTGAGTACATCCCATGTTCCTCTTTTTGGGTCTGGCTCACCTCACTCAGGATAGTGTTTTCTATTTCTGTCCATTTGCCTGCAAAATTCAGGAAGTCATTGTTTTTTTACTGCTGAGTAGTACTCTAATATGTATATATTCCGTACTTTCTTCATCCATTCTTCCATTGAAGGGCATCTAGGTTGTTTCCAGGTTCTGGCTATTACAAACAATGCCTATTATGCGTGCTCCTAGAGAAGCTAATTAAGAAGGTGAACCCAAAGAAAAACATTTAGGAGATGAAAGGAGACAGAGACAAAGACCCACGTTGGAGCACCGGACTGAAATCTCAAGGTCCAAATCATGAGCAGGAGACAGAGCACGAGCAAGGAACTTAGGACCGCGAGGGGTGCACCCACACACTGAGACAATGGGGATGTTCTATCAGGAACTCACCAAGGCCAGCTGGCCTGGGTCTGAAAAAGCATGGGATAAAACCGGACTTGCTGAACGTAATGGACAATGAGGACTACTGAGAACTCAAGAACAATGGCAATGGGTTTTTGATCCTACTGCACGTACTGGCTTTGTGGGAGCCTAGGCAGTTTGGATGCTCACCTTACTAGACCTGGATGGAAGTGGGTGGTCCTTGGACTTCCCACAGGGCAGGGAACCCGGATTACTCTTAGGGATGATGAGGGAGGGGGACTTGATTGGGGAGGAGGACGGAAATGGGAGGTGGTGGCGGGAAGAAGGCAGAAATCTTTAATAAATAAATAAACAATAAAAAGAAAAAGAAAAAAAAGAGCTGAAATGAAGGACTAAAAATAAAAAAAAACCAAAAATGTTCTTAACACCAAATATCCAGGAAATCAGGGAAGCCATAAAAAGACCAAACCTAACCATAATAAGGAAATAAGGTCAGCTCAAAGACACAGAGAATATATTCAACAAAATCATAAAGAAATCTTTTCTATCCTAAAAAAAGGATATGCCTATAAAAGGTACAAGAAGCATACAGAACATAACATTGACTAGACCAAAAAGAAGTCCCATGCAATATAATAATTAGAACACTAAAAATACAAAATAAAGAGAATGGTAAGACCTGCAAAGGAAAATGGCCAAGTAACATCAAAAGGGGAGACTTATCAGAATTACACCTGAGTTCTCAATAGAAACTCTGAAAGCTAGAAGGTTCAGGGAAGACATTCTGCAGACACTAAGAGACCACAGAAGCCAACCCAAATTACTATACCCAGAAAAGCTCTCAATCACCATAGACAAAGAAAACAAAGTGTTACATGACAAAACCACATTTAAAAAATACCCATCTACAAATCCAATCCTATAGAAAGTACTAGAAGAAAAACTCCAAACCAATGAAGTTAGCTGCACCCACAAAAACGCAGGCAACAGATAAGTTCACACCAGCAAACCCCAAAGAAGGGAAACACTAAATCATTACCACCACCATCACCAATCAAACCAAATATAAAAGGAATTAACAACCACTGGTAATTAATAACTCTTAATATCAATGATCTAAATTTGCCTATAAAAGACGCAGGCTATCAGAATGAATATGAAAACAGGACCATCTTTGTGTTGCATACAAGAAGCTCAGCTAAACCTCAAAATCAGACATTAACTCAAAGTTAAGGGTTGGAAAAGAATTTTCCAAGCAAATGTACCGAAGAAAAAAGTAGGAATAGCTCTCCTAACATCTAACAAAATAGACTTCAAGTTAAATTATTCAAAAGAGATGAAGTGGATTAAAGACCTCAACACAAAACCAACCACACTGAACCTCATAGAAGAGAAAGTGGCAAGTACACTTGAACATATTAGCACAGGAAACCACTACCTAAATAGAATCCAAGTAGCAACAATTAATATTGATACTGAGAGCAACAATTAATAAATGGGACCTCCTGAAACTGAGAAGCTTCTCTAAAGTAAAGGACATGGTCAACAAGACAAAACAGAAACCTATAGAATGGGAAAAGATCTTCACCAACCCCACATCAGAGGCCTGATCTCCAAAATACAAAAAGAACTCAAGAAATTGGTCACCAAAAGAACAAAGTCCAATTAAAAGGGGTACAGACCTAAACAGAGAACTCTCTCCTGATGAATCTAAAATGGAAATGTTCAATATCCTTAGCCATCAGAGAAATGCAAATCAAAACAACTCTGAGATTTCATCTTATACCTGTAAGAATGGCCAAGATCAAAAACACTGATGACAACTTATGCTGGACAGAATTTGTGGTAAAGGGAGCACTCCTCCATTGCTGCTGGGAATGCCAACTGGTACATCTCCTTTGGAAATCAGTAAGGCTATATTTTAGAAAATGAGGAAACAACCTACCTCAAGATCCAGCAATGCCACTTTTGGCTATATACCCAAGGGATGCTCAATCATACCACAATGACACATGCTGCTCATAGCAGCATTATTTGTCATAGTCAGAACCTGGAAAAAACTAAATGTCCCTCAAATGAAGAATGGATAAAGAAGATTGTTACATTTACAAAATGGAGTACTACACACCATAAAAAAAATAATGATATCTTGAAATCTGAGGGCAAATGGATGGATCTAAAAACATCTTATTGAGTGAGGTAACCCAGACCCTGAAACACAAATACAATATGGATTTACTCATAAGTGACTTTTAGACATAAATCAAAGAAAACCAGCCTTATAATTCACAATCAAATAGAAGCTAGATCACAAAGAGGACCCTAAGAGAGATATGCATGAATCTAATCTAAATGGGAAGTAGAAAAAGATAAGATCTTCTGACTAAAAGCTAGACCACAAAGAGGACTCTCAGAGAGATATACATGAAGCTAATCTACGTGGGAAGTAGAAAAAGATAGGATCTTCTGACTAAATTGGGAATATGGGGGTCATGCGAGGGGGGAGGGGAGAGGAGAAAATATATAACTCAATAAAAACAATAAAAAGAGATGGAGAAGGATACTACTTTCATCATGGGAAATCCATCAGGATGAATTCTCAGTTCTAAATATAAAAAAAAAACAAAGAAGAAATAGAAAGACATTACTAAAGCATAAATCACACATCAAATTCCAGACACTAATAGTTGGAGACTTCAACACTCTACTCTCCTCACTGGACAGGTTTGCAAGAGAGAAACTCAACAGAAAAATAAGCTAACAGAAATCATGACTCAAATGGACTTAACATATATCTGTAGAACATTTACCTAAACATAAAAGAATATACATTCTTCTCAGCACCTCATGGAATGAACATTCTCTAAAATTGACCTCATATTTGGTCATAAAGCAAACCTCAACAGATGCTGAAAAATTAGATTAACCTCCTGAATCTTATTGGATCACCATGACTTAAAGTTATAATTCAGCAACAACACTAATTGCATAAACCTCACAAACACATGGAAGTTGAACAATGCTCAACTGAATCATTACCAAGTATAGGAAGAAATAAAGAAAGAAAATAAGGACTTCCTAGAATTCAATGAAAATGAAAGCACAGCATACCCTATGAGATACTATGAAAGCAGTGCTAAGGGGAAAGTTCATAGCACTAAGAGCCTACATAAGAAAGTGGAGAAATCTTACTCTAGCAACTTAACCGCACACCTGAAAGCTTTAGAACAAAAAGAAGTAAACTCACTCAGGTGGAGTAGACAGTAGGAAATAATCAAATTGAGGGCTGAAATCAATAAATTAGAAACAAATTAAACAATGCAAAGAATCAATGAAACAAAAGACTTGGTTCTTCAAGAAAATCAACAAGATATATAAACCCTTGTCCAAGCTAACAAAAGGCAGAGAAAGAACATTCAACCTAACAAAATCAGAAATGAAAAGGAGGACATAACAAATGACAATGAGGAAATTCAGAGAATCATTAGGTCATACTTCAAAAACCTGTACTTTACAAAATTGGAAAATTTAAAAGAAATGGACAATTTTTCTGGATAAGTATCACATAAAAATTAAATCAAGATCAGATAAACACCATAATAGACTTATAACACTCAAGGAAATAAAAGCAGTCTTCAAAAGCCTCCCAATCATAAAACAAGACAGAACTAGACAGTTTCAGTGCAGAATTCTACCAAAATTTCAAGAGCAAATACCAATACTCTTCAAGTTGTCCCACACAATAAAAGCAGAAGGAACATTGTACCAAGCTTTTTTTTTTTTTGAGACTACAGTTACCCTGATACCCAAATCATACAAAGACACAATTAAGAAACAAAATTACAGACAAATATTCCTCATGAACATTGACACAAAAATATTTAATAAAATACTGGCAAACTACCCAACAGTGGGGGCACACACCTTCTATCCCAGTATGCATGAGATAGAAACAGGTGATACTTTGTGAGTTCAAGGCCAGCCTGGTCTACAAGAGCTAGTTCCAGGACACCTAGGCCTGTTACACAGATAAACCCTATTTTAAACAAAACAAACAAGCAAAACAACAACAACAACAACAACAAAATAAACTAAACAAAATACTGGCAAACCAAATCTAAGAACACATTAAAGAAATTATCCATGATGGTTAAATAAACTTTTTTCCATGATGCAGGGATGGTTCAACATATGAAAATCTGTCAATGCAATCCACCATATAAATAAACAAAAAGAAAAAAAACATGATCCTCTCATTAGATGCTGAAAAATCATTTGACAAAATATAACATCCCTTCATGATAATTAAAGGTCTTGGAGAGATCAGGGATACAAGGAACATACATGAACATAATAAGGCAATATACAACAAGCCAACAGCCTACATCAAACTAAATGGAGAGAAATTCAAAGCAATCCCATTAAAATTAGGATCAAGACAAAGTTATCACTCTTTCCATATCTATTCATTATAGTACTTGATGTTCTAGCTAGAGCAATAAGATGACAAAAGGAGGTCAAGCAGATACAAGGAGATCAAGTGGATACAAACTTGAAGGGAAGAAATCAAACTTTTACTATTTGCAGATAATAGCATATGTAAGTGACCCCCAAAATTCTACTAGGGAACTCATACACTGACAAACACCTTCATTAATGTGGCATGATGCAAGATTAATTCAAAAAAATCAGTAGCCCTTTTCTGTAGAAATGCTAAATGGGTTGAGAAAGAAATCAGAGAAACATCACCCTTTACAATAGACACAAGTAGCATAAAATATCTGGAGAGACTGATTAACAGTTAACAGCAAGGCCTTCTCATCCAAAGTTCCTGAATTAAATTCATAGTAACCACTTGGTGTCTCACAACCATCTGTAATGAGATCTGGTAACTTCTTCAAAAAGTGACCTGGTCAGTCATCCTCATCAAGACTTGAAACTCAATATGCACAAGTTCAACACAACTGCCATATATGGGCTGCCCATGCATGCTTCAGCATTTCCAGAGCATAAATTTCATTTATTCAAACTCTAACCAAACAAGTAAAAGACCTGTACAAGAAGAACTTCAAGAGCTTGAAGAAAGAAATTGAAGAAGGTATGAGAAAATAGATACAATCCCCATATTCTTGGATATATAGGATTAACGTAGTAAAAATGGCAATCTCAACAAAAGTAATCTATAGATTCAATGCAATCCCCATCAAAATCTTAACACAATTCTTCACAGATCTCAAAAGAACAATAGTCAATTTCATATAGAAAGGCAAAAAACCCAAGATAGCCAAAACAATCCAGTACAATAAAGGAAAATTTGGAGGCAACCCAATCTCTGACTTTAAACCTTACAGTAGAGCTATAGTAGTAAAAAACAGCTTGATATTGGCAGAAAAACAGACACATGGATCAATGAAATCAAATTGAAGGCCCTAGTACTAATTCACAAGCAAATGAACATCTGATTTTTGACAAAGAAGTCAAAAGTGTACAATGGAAGAAAGAAAATATCTTAAACAAATGGTGCTGAAATAACTGGATATCAACATGTAGAATGCAACTAGATCCATATTTATGCCCATGCATAAAACTCTTGTTGATTTATGAACAGGATTTGTGAATCTGGCAGAAGAGAAAGTATGAAGTACCTTTGAATGCATGACACAGGAGACCACTTCCTAAATATAATACCAGTAGTATAGACTTTGAGAGCAACAATAAATAAATGGGACCTCCTGAAATTTAGAAGCATCTGTAGGGCAAAGGACACAGTCAATATAACAAAAGGCAGCCTACAGAATGGGAAAAGATCTCTACCAGCACCAAATCTGACAAAGGGCTGATCTCCAATATGTATGGAACTCTAGAAACTAGACATCAAAACACCAAATAACCCAATTTAAAGTACAGTTCTAAGCAGAGAATTCTTAACAGAAAAAACTCAAATGTCTGAAAGACATTTAAGGAATTACTTAACATCCTTATCCATTAGGAAAATGTCAATCAAAATAACTCCAAGATACCATCTTATACCAATTAGAATGTCTAAGTTCAAAAGTACTGATGCCATCTTATGCTGAAGAAGACAAAGAGTGAAAGGAACACTCGATTGCTGGTGGGAGTGCAAACTTGTAAAACCACTTGGAAATCAGTATGGCAGTTTCTCAGATAGATGGAAATCAATATACTTCAAAACCCAGCAATAACACTCTTGGGCATATACCCAAAGGATGCCCTATCTTACAATAAGTATGTTTGCTCAAGTAAGTTCATAACAGCATTATTTGGAATAACCAGAACCTGGAAACAACCTAGATGCATATCAACAAAAGAATTAATATAAAAAATATGGTTCCTTAACACAATGGAATATTTCTCTGTGGTTAAAAAAATGACATCTTGAAATTTACAGGTAAATGAATGTAGCTATAAAAAACCATTCTGAGTGAGGTAACCCACACCCAGACAGAGAAACATGGTATGTATTTATTCATAAGTATATATTATATATAAAGCAAAGAATGACCAAGCTATCTCCAAGAAGCTAGGTAAAAAGGGAGATTTTAACAAAGACACACATAGAGGGCCCCAAGAAGGAAGATAGTTAAGATTTCATGGGTAAACTAGGAGGAGGGGTAGAAGGTAAGTGATGGGGGATGAAAGCATGATGAATCAAGAAAATCGAGTTGGAACAGAGATGAAGAGGGGGAACAATGAAAGAGATAACTTGATAGAAGAAGCCTGTATGATATTAAGCAGAATCTTGGTTTTAGATAAATTGCCAGGAATCCACAAGAATAACCCCAGCTAAGACTTCTAGCAGTAGTGCAGAATGTGTCTGAAAAGGCTCTTTCCTTTAATCAGATTAGTCATTACTGTACTTTTTATCATAGAACCTACATCCAGTAAATGATGGAAGCAGATTCAGTGGCCCACAGCCAAGCACTGGACTGAGTAGTACATGGAGTTAGTTGAAGAGAGGAAAGAGGGATCATATAAACAAGGGGGCCAAGAGCATGAATCAGTTCTGACTTATCTCTAATTTTTCATGATAAATTGATGACATGCTCTTATTCTGGTCTTTATTCAAAGTCCTCAAGTTTATCTGCCCTGGGCAAGAGTAAAACACTGGTAACAAGATTTCCTACCAACATCAAAGGCATGTCTGTTTTCTTCTTGCCAATATAGGCAAACACATTTCTAGAAAATTCTAGAATAAAATATACTATGATCAGAAACACCTACCTTGCCATCCTTGCTTTGATGTTCAGCTAATGAATCCATCGTGTTTCCTTTTAATTCAACTCTAGTTTCAAGTTCCTGCTGCAGCTGGTCTTCTCATTTGTATGTTTCTCCTATTTTAGTATACTCTGTCCCTCAAAACAAGTTGTTTTGTTTTCATTTCCTTGTCAAGAAACTATTTACTCTACATGCTGAAATGTGTTTTTTTTTTTTATTTGAACATGCCATCATACTTCCTGTGGCATTCAAGGGCATAACTTATTTCACGACCTTCCTTCCTTCTATACTTTGAACCAGTTGTGTCACAAAACAATTGGCTTATGAGCTCAGTTCTAAACACCAAAAGATGACTTTATTTTTAAAGTTTGTCTGATTTTTTTCCCGTAGCTAACATGCATGGCCATAAACTTCTTCAATATTGAGGCAAATTACTGTAAGAAAAAATCAAGGATACCACTTAAATGAAGAAAATTCCTAAGAATTCCTAAGAAGAAGTAACTGGTTTTAAGAATGAAAATAAAAGGAGGTTATTTGTCTCAATTCACAAAAGTACCAGACGTTTGGGTGCTGTACAATGGAGTAGCACAGAGGACAACGCATTAGAAAATGTGATTGTGCATAAATCATGTACAAAGTAGAAGTCACAAATTCTGTATTTGGCAAGCATTCTTTTCTTTTGCATAATTCTTTCATTTTCATCTAGCCTCTTCCATTCTCCTTTCATAGAAATAGCTACATAAAACAAAGACATAAACTGTATGCAATTAAAACAGGAAAATAGCTGAAAGCAATGTATTGATAATTATGTTACGATCCATACTATGAGGAAGATTGTATTGTAAGTCATCTCATTTATCATGTATGGACATTGGCGTCTCTGTTTTCTTCTGAAATTGAAGGATTTAGGCAATTTCTTCCAGAATTAACAAACTTTGTCAACTACTGTGTTGACCAAATTATAAATGTTGCGTGCTCTCTGTCATCTGTGGTTCCTAGCTTTTTGTCTTCAGATGTGAACTTGAAGTAACTGAAGAAATACAGAATGTAAAGAGGAGTCATTCCTGGAGTGGGGGTTGAAGGAGCAATAGAGAGAGGAATAACTGATCTAAAAGGGGTTTCAAAAAAAAACATGGAGGCTCTAATCAGTTAAAGAGAGGAAGATAACACAGCTAAAGGAGGCAGGAGGGTAAAATAACAGCAAGGATTTCTAGAAAAGCACAACAAATGCTATCAAATACCTGCCTAAAAGAAGCCGTATAAGAATCATAATCTTGTATATCAATACAAACAGCATGTTTAAATTAAATTTTTCTGTCTGCAGTGACAATACTCCCTCTAAGAGCTATAGACCATCTAACAAAAATGCCAATACAAGGCATGAAAGCCCTCTTTACTGTTACTGTTCAGGGTTGTCCAAAAATTCCCAAAATGTTGGTTATCTGCTAGAATAGTAAGATAAATCCCTATTGCTGAAGATACTACAGTCTTCAGACACAATACCAAAAAATCCTGAGCTGGAACTGGCTCAAAAGCCTCATCGTTGAGGACTAGCTACCATGGTATCAGAAAAGTACCATGCAAACTTCCAAGGGAAGAAGGCAACCAACAGTGCTAACCAGCTGGCTTTGACACCTGTGTTGAAAACCAGAATATCACAATAACCTGATGTGTATAGTGGTGGTGCACATAGCTTGGTAGCAACCAAAAGCCCATCTAGATGGGTTGAAGACATACCCAGTGAGAGGGAAATTATGTTTGGTACTAGAAACTAGAATTACCCAGGGATAATAAAATCATGGATATTGAATGAGGACATACAGCGACGACTTCACTAACCTAACCAAATTACAAACTAAAATCTAAATATTTGTCCTTATACCCACAGATAAATGTTGTTCTGATCCCTCATCAATGAAACTTCTTTCTGCAGCAGACAGAAGTCATTGCAGAAAACCACAGCAAATCAAAATGAGTCATGGAGTTCAGTCCCAGTGGATACATATACAGTAAAACTGTACCACCTGATGCTCAGATATCATTTAAGAAGAGGAATCACAGGGAAGCAAGAGGTAAAGAATCTTGGGGTTTGATATAAGATTGTATCTCCTAGGAATATCAGAAAAGCTACATCCAAAAAAGCTTAACAAAATGAATGTCTTAACATGAACTGAGCAAGGATGAACAACAATAGACATTGTAATATGAATTGGGGAAAATACAAGAGGCCTCAATCCTCCACAAATAATTTCAGGCAGCTACGGAATGCTGAGAATGGGAGAAATAATCTCTCTGGAAGAGCAACTCAATCGCATATTCAATAACAAATGGTCAACTATGGAAACACACTTACATAAAATTATATAGACTGAGGAGGTTACATTTATATATTGAGGAAAACATAATGACTAATTAATGAAAAAAATCCAGTAATTTGAAAGAGAGCAAGAGGGATATATAGACACAATGGGAGAGAGAAAAGAGAAGGCATAATTGAAAAGCTGGGCAGTGATGGCACATGCCTTTAACCTCAGCACTAGAGAAGCAGAGACAGGCAGATCTCTGTGAGTTCGAGGCCAGCCTGGTCTATACAGCAAGTTCCCAGACAGGCTCCAAATCTACAGAGAAACTCTGTCTCGATAAACCAAAAGAGAGGCAGGGGTAAATGATATAATTATATTATAATCTCAAATGATAATTTAGGAAAACTTATAAATATATATTATTGAAAAATATCTTTGTTAAACTTGTGGCAGCACTAAGGCTTTCCATAAAAACTGATGGAAGAAGAGAACAATAGGAGACAGTTTCTACAGTGAACTCTGTAGCTAAAGAAGGATTCTCAATTATAGCGTTCATTAACATTGTTGACAGAAGTTAGGTCATTTGACTCATGCTTGTATGGGGAGTCTTATTTTATCTTTAAAGGAAAAAAGGCAATAAATTAGAAAAAAAATAATAGAGGTATATTTGTGAGTTTACAGGGAGGAATGGGAAGTATGTAATTATATTGTGATCTTAAAAATAAAAAATTAATAAAATCAATGATTTATGTGCAAAGAGAGGATATAATAGCTTTTCTTCCAAGTTAGGAGATAAATGCCATCAGGCACAGGAATATTTTTCATTGCCTTCCAACCTGTTTTCTTAATTATTGCCACTTTTCTACGAAGTTCAAATATGTATAAACTATTTAAAAGTTAAGTCTGTCAAACTCACGTCTACTTAACTTCAATAGTTATATTTAGCTGGAGCTAGCCCATGCTGTAATGCTTAAGCTATTAAATGGAGACATCGGGTATGCTACTCAGTCATGGAGCAATTTCCCAGCCAGCATCAGGAGGATGCATTCATCTCTTACAAAGCAGCAACTCAAAGCAAATAGGAACACTAAATAAAAGGCATATGATGAAGTTTCCATTAGGAAAATGGTAAATTTTTTCCTGGTTACAAATCCAAAGCTAAAGGTTAGCTCAGTGAATGATGGTGTTCAACAAGGCCTTTTTTAAAATTTCATGTCCCCAATTCTATGATTGTAATGAGAGTTTCAATAACCTGCAAAACTATATTAAAGGCTAATTAAGTAAAAGGAAAAAATGCATTTAGTCAGTTGCCTGATATTAACCAGAATCGATGCTTAAGATGGATAAAAATTTTAAAAATAATTGTGTGATGTTCTCTTGAAATGGTACACGGCAATGCTGGAAGCACTTTCTGGCCTGTAATGTGGGTGTGGCCTGATAGCCAAACGACTGAACCTCTGACTCTTCTTTAGATGATGTAATTGTCTCCACCTGTAAGGTTGAGACCTTGAGACAGACTTTGTAGGGTTATCCATGCACCAAGAGAGTTTAACCAACCAAACAGAGGAGGCTTATAACCACTATGTTGCTTCATTTTTAAACTATACTTGAAATTCTTATTTTTAGTAAATAAAATAGATATTAAGCCAATCCATACATGTCGATCTTTAATTTGCTTTCTCTTTCCTCAGTATCTCCCCTCCCTCTAGGAGAATGTAATGGGTAGTTTTTTTGGATAAGCAGTTCAGACTATAAGTGTATGGCACTTTTACTGACTGGGCACAGAAAATGCTTTGCAAGGGCTGGTTAGCAATTTGGCATACTAATGGTATTGAATCTTGGTGGCATTAATATGTCTTCTTGAGCCTTCCGTAGCATACGTAGCCTTGAAAGGATCAAAGAAGTACTGTCAATATAGGTGTTACACTCCAAAAAATGCCTCCCTGCTTTTCCCCATTAACTGGGTTCTAGCCGATCTTTTTTTTTTTTTTTTTTTTGGGGGGGGGGGTTGGGTCGGTTTTGAGACAGGGTTTCTCTGTGGCTTTGGAGCCTGTCCTGGAACTAGCTCTTGTAGACCAGGCTGGTCTCGAACTCATAGAGATTCACCTGCCTCTGCCTCCCAAGTGCTGGGTTTAAAGGCGTGCGCCACCACCGCCCGGCCTCTAGCCGATCTTAACAGTGCTATTCAACCATATAAAGCTTCCTTTTTCTTTGCACATAGCTAATGTCACCACATTTCCTCCAGGATTTACAGAATTTAGAAGACTACAAGCATTGAAAAAGGAAGAAAAAAGAAAGAAAAAGAAAACCTCTAGCCTAGGGAGCTCTGAGTATAATTATTGTTAAAGTTCATTACAGTGGCAATGGAGAGAAATAGAGCGTTCATAATTTGGTTAGGGGAGAATGTGAACATCAAAGGCAACTGTCACAGAGGATGGAAGCAGTGTCAAAGCGGCACGTTCAGCTCTGCTCTAGGGTGGTTTGGGCCCCAGTCAACAAACCCTCATGTAGGAATTTCATGGAGTATGGCTAGGACAGGATGTGGTTGGAGTGAAGTGGGGCCTCACAGGGAGCAGTATCACAGAGTCAGGATTGGGAAATTCAGAAGTAGACACTGGACTCATCCCTCCCCCACCCCGTTGTTTGTATATCTACCAATCATTTCCCCTCCCTTCCTCCTCCTTTGTGGTCCATTGCCTTCTAGATCTGACATCCGTTTTGGTTTGGGTTTCAAATCCTTAGCGAAGGAGCAGAACCCTCTGGCTTTGTTATTTAATTACATCATGTTCCATACATCGTGACAAGAAAGGCAGCAAGTTGTAGGCAGGGAGCTGGGCTTTCTGATTCTGTTCTCTAGTATGAGGTATAATTTATAAAGCAGAAGTGTGTGTGCATACTTATGTTCACAGTGTTCCACAAACAGGCAAACAGTTAGGGAAGTTCAGGTTTAAAATCACATTCAACTGAGCCCAAAATATAAGTGCTTTCTTAAATGCCATGTTTACTATGTACAAATGTGTGCTGAAGAAAAGAGATAACCTTTGGTCATAAATGTATTATTTCTGTTGAAATAGATCCCTTTCTGTGATCCAATACCAGAAAAGAAATCAATAATAATAACAGCAACAATAAATAAAAAAGGGAAATGCCATTGTGGAGAGAAAAGTCTTTCTCAGGTCTTTACACAAAGGGTTTTCCTACATCACACTACAGTTTGTTTTTATGTTATACAAGGCAAAGACCTATTCTTTCCATTGTCCTCTTTATTTGTAATATTCACAGATCACATGACTACCCCATACCTTTTAGAACACGAGTGAGGAGTCTTCAAACGGCTCTTACCTTTCTCCCTCATTGTCTCCCTTTTTCTGTTGTCATGCCCGTGACTTTTTTCCTTAAAATTGTATTTCTAATCATACCATACCATATACATACTTGGAAATGTAAAATTATAACTATTTCGTCATCCATTATAATTCATTAGGATGTTTTAAGATCAAGACTATTTCACTCGAATGAGAAAGTAGATTCTTCCCCCATTTTTGGAGACACCAAGGTAATGGGGCTTGATTTGACAAGTCAAATGAAGGAAGGACATAAAAGATGTCAACAGCACCTATGTCAGCATACAATCTCCCCCTTGCCTGTGTTAATGACAAGAACCAAAAGTGAAATGATCTTAAATATCAAAACCTGAGATAACCAAGGCAGTAACTTTAGATAAAACCAAAAAATTCAAAGTTTTATGGAATTTTTCATAAGAAAAAATCATTTTTTATGGTTGTTTTTTCTTTTGTTACAGGGCCTCTCTTTGTAGTCCTGGCTATCATGAAACTCCCTATGTATGCCAGGTTAACATTGAGTTCACAGAGATCCAACAACTTTAACCTCCTTGCCTCCTGAGTTCTGGGATTCAAGTTTTATGCTACCACTTCTGGTTGAAAATATATTTTAATACTAAAATAATCTCTCATCTTCAAGAAATTTATATAAGAAGTTTCAGAATACAAGAATGCAAGCAAAAAAATTCAATTTTGTAGCTTGTTATAGTTGAATAGGGAAAATTGCCTTGCAGAGTGTTGTCTTATACTATGTAACAGTGTTTAACTACACAAACTTCAGGACACTAGAAGATATTCAGCCCTGTAAGGTTCATCTTCTACGAAACTGAAGAGTAGCTTCAAAATGTTTTGTCTTTCTCCTAAGATGTAATCACTAGCCAATAGTAAAGGAATACATGGACTATTCCCTTGCTGTCTCTTCCAGGGAGTGGGAAAAGTTGAATTCTACCTATGAGCACCACAGAGAGATAGAGATGTACAGGAGTAGAAGAGATATCCTGCATTCTATTAGGATATAACATATGATTAATTGGAATATCGAAGTTTTTATTTTCAATTATAGGGATACAATTGTATACCTACCATGACACTATGTTCTATTTCTCTTTGTGAAAATTGTGTCTGCTTCTTTAATGATCACATAGGGTTATCAATGGAAACAATATGTACAAAGATCAGACATCTGACATCCCAAACAGCTAGTCACAGAATCTATGTGTAACAGAGACATGTATATAGGATTTAATAAATACCAAATGATGAACAGTGAAGGTGTGTCAAAAGAAATTCAGATATCCCTGATTGATCTATATTATGAACAAAAGACTGCATTGTACTTGGATTCATACAACAACTATATAGATGAGTTATGTGCCTGCTAGACTCAAACAGCAAAAGATCTGTAGCATCCAAACCCAAGTTTGGGTCACAAGTAAAGACATGAAATGAGCCATCATCATCATACCCATGTAAGGACTAAATAAGTGCAAAGTTAAGAATCCCAAAACAGAATGAAACCTGTTTCACAGAAAAATTATGAGACTTTTAGTTGCATGATTAATTGGTTCCTTGTTTATTGCATGGCTAGCTTTATACACAATGCTAGTTCTCATGTTTAAAATACTGGTAGTATTTAAGGACAAAAGAAAACCCACACTGATTATCAAATTCCCCTTCATAAAGGTTACTTGCCCAGTGAAGTTGTGCAGAGACCTGTAGACCCATTTTATGTGGCAAACTTTAATTATTCAACTCCCTCACAAGACTCCACTAGTATTTAAAGTGTATTATTTTAGAATAAAGGTTTCACTTTGCCTGAGCATTAAGACTTAAAAAAAAAAACATTTAACTTTGACATTTCATTTATAGGTATTTTAATTATCTGGATGGTTTCCTTTAAATGCTAGATGTAGGCAGAGAAAATTTGTACTTATATAGGAGAAAGTGCTTCTAGGAGTCTCTCATTTCCTTGTGTTATGAATTTTAATGCCTTACTCGGGTCAGGTTTTCATAGTCACGAAGAAGGAATGCATTGACCTTAAACTATTGTATATTTGTAACAGTATTTTTAGTCTGTTTGTTATAAGTAGATGGGAAATATATTTTGTTTATGTTTTCTTTTTCAAAAGTTCTTGCAGTAAAAGTGAGAGGGCCTCCGGCAGCCAAGAAAGGTCTCAAATTTTTGCTATTTTCTCTTTTATTTATTTATTTATTTATTTATTTATTTATTTATTCATTCATTCATTTATTTATTTTTTCTCAGCAATAAGGTAGCAGTAGGGCATGCCTAGCAAGGAAGGGCAGCTAGGCTGATAGCAGCTTTTTTAGCAATGAATACTGGGCATCCACTTCAGTGTAAGGCAGGTAAAATTTCTTATCGGTGATCTCAGTTCTTGGAGCCCTTGTATGCCGTCTCTCCAAAAGACAGTTTCAATTAGATGCTGAGAGTGTCCATTGCTCTGAACCCAGCAGGGACTTATCAGAGTTTACTACATTCTTCTTTGGTAATAGTTACCAGTCATCAATGGTGCATTTCTGGTGTTTTAGTCTTACCAACATTTAACCATATTCTTTACTCTTTTTAATACTGTGTCCTGATCAAGAATCATCAATGTTATAATGACTGTTACCCAACACAAGATGCTTCTCTAATATGATGTTAGCCACCACAGGTAGGGCCAAGTAAATGCATAGATACATGAAAACGATTACTTCATTTGTGATTTCCAGATAATGTATGCCCTTCAAGATTATGTACCTGGATGTTCTTCTGTTCTACTATAAGAAACAGCCTCTCTGTTTTGTACTTCCTAGATTACAGTGAGCATGTATGGGTACCTTCTGTGCAGGTAATCAAATTTTTTATAATACAAGCCTGGCTGGATATAGTAATGGTGACAATGTGCCCTTTTATAATTAATAAAGAAATAGAAGTATGTGAAAACACATGAATAGCTTATATAACACTGCTCGGGATTATATTTCATTAGAGTATTGATAATCCACATGTGTCTTTTTATCTATTTATGATGAATATACTATTTTTTGGAACATTCATTTTATCATTTGCAACTGCCCTTTATTGTACATCAGGAATAAGATTAGGCAAATATTTTCTCTTTCATTACAATGCTGAAGTAGAATCATTTTAAAAAACCAATGCCCAGTACAGGAATAAGCATGTTATGAACAAGTATTAAGTACTCAATAAATACTTCTGGACTGTGCTCCTGCTTGAAGTCCTTAGTTCATGTACACTTCCAACAAACAATGCTGTGAAGTCACACCTATTCATGGAAACTTGCAAATCTTAAAATGAATAACTCTGCACCAGTCCTTTTTATTTTCTATCAATATAAAATTAAACGGCAGCTCACAACTTCTAGGAAATGGGTGATTTAAAGGCCAGAACAATCTCCAGACTGTTCTGTCCCCCACCCCTGAATACTACCCTCCCTGGGCCTGGACAAGCCATCTGTTGCACTGGCAGATTTACAGTTCATTCACACTGTGAGTGATAGGAAAAGGAAGTGAGCAGAGCTAATCAGAGCTAAGTAGTTAACGAGCACAGGGCTAACGAGCTGGTGAGTTAACGAGCTAAGCAGAGAGCTAATGAGCTGATGTTTCCCACTGCATGCAAGCAAATACATCTTTCAGGTGATTGTTTACCTTGCCTGTACTTAGCAGATGCCCATAATGGCAGAGAAAGTCTTTGACATTCTCCAAACATCTCATTTAAAGCAGACGGTCTTAACTCCAGACTTAGGCGTGAGAGCTTTCTTTGCCACCATCATGACCTTGAAATGAAGCAATCCTACTTTTTTGAATCAGGTTTATGATCACTCTTCATGTTATTTTGCATAAATATTGTGGTCATTTCCATAAAATTAATGTAGGTTACTTATCACATACTAATTAAAAGCAATGTACTAATGATACGGAAGAGTAACACAAATTTTAAATTAGCTTCTGTCCCTCCAGTGTAGGTCATGTAGTTGAGAAGAGACCCAAAGGAAAAATGAAAGAACAGAGAAAATGTTCCGCACTTGACATCAGTGATGATAGATATAGGAATTTACAAACCAGTATCTCCACTGAGTGATTCAGTCCAGGGAAAGATGAGATTGGTGTGCCCAGGGAAAGTCATGCTTAGGGAGTATGTCACAGTTCATATCATACCTTCTCAAGGTAACAATGTATATAAACTAGAAGCAGGGTCAATGTTGAATAATTATGTCACCATTATCCCTAGTATTATTTTTCAATTGATTATAAGCCACCTCGGTTTGAGTATAGTAGGCATAGGTGAACACATTTGCAACTTAAGTGAGAGCTGGCCCAGTGGATTGGTATATACTCTTGATGAGTCACCTGACATAGAGAAAAAGAATTTACAGCCTGGTTGGTCTATTGTATCTGGTGGGATGAAGTAAGTGAATCTTGCAAGTTTCTCCTCTGCCACATACTTGAGAAGAAGAGTAAGATTCTATGTTACCAAAGTGGCATTAAATGTTGTGGCTTTCTTTCTCTTAATTACACTATGTTGACTGAGGTTTCTGTCCCACCCAGTTCCCGCAGTCATTAAGTCCTAAAGAAATCACAAAGAGGTCTACATTAATTATAAATTGAGCAGCCTATTAGCTCAGGCTTCTTATTAGCTCTTATAAGTTATATTAGCCCATACTACTTGTCAGTGTTAACCACGCAGCATGGTACCTTTTTTGGCGAGGCAGTCACATCTTGCATGCTCCGTGTCTGGCTTTCTCTGTGTCTGGGTAACGACTTTAGACTGAGTCTTTCCACCTCCCAGAATTCTCCTGTTCTTGTTGCCTCACCTCTACTTCCTGCCTGGTCATCCTGCCTATACTTCCTGCCTGGCTACTGGCCAATCAGGGTTTATTTAAAATACAAGTGACAGGGTACAGACCATTATCCTACAGCAACATTAGAGTACTGAGGCTCATCATTCAGTGTTAGCCATGACTGAGAAGGCAACAGTGTCAACAATAAAATTCGACTTCTCAAGAATTAGTGGTACCAAAGACGTAAAACTAGTTTATGCTTGTGTTTTGTAAATGAACATGTTTCTGTTTCTTATATAATTCAGATGTTTGAAACTGCCTGTTTGTTATTGCTTAGGCATTTGTTTTAACCCCTTTGTGTTTGCTCCTTCTCCTATACACCCTCAACTTGATATCATTTCTGGTCTGTAATCATTCAGTGGGTGTTTCTTAGGCTAGAAAAAGAATACAAGCTTCTTGTTTTTTGAAAAAAGTGGTAAAACAAACAAAGAGGTAACGAATGACTTTGTTAATTCTATATCTCATTGTAAAAGAATTTTACACATCAGTGGAAATAACTAGTTAGTCATTCTCAGAAAGAGCAACACAGAAAAAGTCAAATGATAATATTTACTTGTAAAATAAGTAGCAAAACCTATTTTTGCAGAAATAGACAAAAAATTGAGCAAGAGACACCTATATTGGTTTTCTGTCTTCTGATATTTACCTTGAATTCATTCATTCATACTTGATTTAAATAACAATATCTTGGTAATGGAACCCACTTGATAATTCTATTATAGAAACCCAAAATTACAATGGTACAAGAAAAGAGGGTACACATAGTTTAAATGGAAACATCAAGGAGCAAGAAGGAAAAAAATGTTTTTAAGAACCTAGCAAAAACAAAAAGTATGAGAAGGAAGAAGAACATCTTGATGTTAAAGGACAAGCTATTTCATAGAATACATTCAGGCCAAAGGGTGTTCAATTAAAGGGCTAGAAACTAACCTGTGAGTTAATTATGGAGTAAAATAAAGATTTATAATAAGCACATAGAAATCAGTTTCAAATAACGTACCTTCAAGGACAGAGGTGGAGGCAGAAAGGAAATGACATGAGTTTCTCACCAACAATGTCTACTGAGGATAGAAAGTCATGAACAAAGGGCAGAGAGAGTGAGCAGGGCAAACTGAATGTCTGTCCTACTAAGATGGGAGATAAGGACCTATTACAGATGCACTAGACAGTTAATGGGTATTAAACAGTTAATACTTCAGGATAATTATTACAGTTAATCTGTGCTGCAGACGTAAAAGTTAGAGCCTGAGTTTGGGACAGAAAAAAGTGTTTATCTGAAATTAGCACCTTCAATCACATGCCTGGGTCCAAGTATGTTAATGGCTGTACATTTGGATTCTTTAAGCAGCAAATACATTTCCCTGCTTTCTGTCCTATCTTACTGTGTTTTCACCATTCCTGTGACCAGTCAAGGCTTCAAGTACAGAGAGTGGGAAAACAGCCCAGTCACACAACCTTTGATGTTCTGCCTGTGGAATGGGCTGGGGTAAAGGTGGTATAGAGATTGTGGGAGTGGCCAACCAATGACTGGTCCAGCCTGAGACTCATACCCTGAGAGTGATCCCATTCTTAACACTGCCTAGAGCTCTAGGACCCAGAGGCAGGATGTTCCAGAGATCTAGGATAGAACTAAACATGACCGGAAGGAAAAAACAAATGTCTATAAAGATGCCTACCAATGTTCTGCTATACTCATAGGTACCCATCCCAATAATCATCAGAGAGGCTTCACCTAGTAACTGGTGGAACCAGATGCAGAAACCCACAGTCAAACTTTAGTGCTTAGGCCAAACTTAGGGAATCTTGCTGAAGAGCAGTGGAAGAAATGTAGGAGCCAGAGGGATCAAGTACATCACAAGAAAGCCCACAAAACCAGCTAACCTGGACTCATAGGTGCCCACAGAGACTGAATCAACAACCAGGGAGCCTGAATGGTACTGACCTAGACCCCTGGCATGTATGCTACAGTTGTGCAGCTTGATCTTCTTGTGGGACCCCTAACTGTGGGAGAAAGGGCTGTCTCTGACTCTTTAACTGACTTTCGGGTTCCTACTCCTGACACTGGATTGCCCTACCCAGTCTTAATAGAAGCTGAGGTTCTTAGTCTTACTACAACTTAATATGCCATGTTTGTCAATATCCATGGGAGACCTGCATTTTTCTGAACAGAAACAAAGGAGGAATGGATGTGGGTTAGGGGAAAAGGGAGGTGGCAGGGAAATACTGGGAGGAGAGAAGAGAGTGGAAACTGAATTCAGGATGTAAAATTTTAGAAAAATAAAAGCTGTTGTTTCTTGTTAGTAGTGACAATTAATAGCTAGAGAAAAATAGAGCACAACATTTTAGCTTTGGCAGCAGTGAACGACAGGGTGGGTAAGGAAGAGACACTAGAGAAGGAAGGAGAAGGCAGAAAGGAGGCATGGGAAAGTGCATAATCTCATTTTCTCTGACTTGGTAGGTGAATGAAAGTTTTGTCATGACATGAAGCTTCTTTAACATAAATAAAATAGTAGAAAACATCCTTTGGGCAAAATGTGGCCTGGGTATTGATTTGCATGCAACCAATCAAACCAAGGGACAATCAATTTTCTTAGCTGTAAAATGAAGATTAATATTTTAGTTTTCTCTCCTGAGATTATCTTGTTCATCTTTAAAATCCTGAGTGTAAAATTGCTTACATATGGTAAGAGCTCAAAAAATATGTATTCCTCAAAACTTGTGTGGAATTGTGTGAATAAGATCTAAAGGAAACTTGATATAGACGTGGACCTTTCACTTAGCCCAACTCTATGGAGATATACAGATACATACAAACACGCAGGCATACACATGTGTATCTCTCAGCATTTCTCCAGTTACTATGTGTTATAGTTAGAAGGACATATGATTCTAGCAGCCAGCAGACGGTCACCTGTATGAGTCGGGCACATAAATTTGGCTGTAGCAATAGAAAGCAAGAGTTTCACAGTAATCACACAAACGCCTAAACAATGCTGATCATAATTGAGAAGACACCTCCCTAGCAGGGAGCCTTCCTGGGGATGTTTCAGGACAAAGCTTCCAATGTGGTTTTGAAAGACTTTCAGCTTTTGCATGACTAATACTAACTATTATTTTAAACTATAGAATGATTGAGTTCTTCTTAATTATGTAAAGTTTGAAATTTGGAGAGCTACTTAATACATAGCTATACATTTAATTTAAATGTATGAACTGAGTAGAACTTAATGTGATTTTGAAATTTTATTATAGTTTTACTTAAAATAATACCGAGTTTTTTGGACTGTATGTTTATGTACCCTCAGAATTCCTGTTGAATCCCTAACCCAGGCTAGGTAAGTAGAGATGGATTCTTTGGGAACTAATTAAGGTTATAAGAAAGTGAAAAGTTGGCACCCTCATGGTAGGATTAGTGCCTTCAAATGAGAGGACCCAGAGACAAATCACATCTAAAGTGAGGAAGAGTGCCATTATTGTAAGTGAAACATTCTGATACCTTGGTTTCATACTTCAGTCTCCCAACCTGTAGAACAGGAATGTCTGTTTTATAAGATGTCCATGCCATAGAATTTTGTAACAGCTTGGCAAGCCAACTAGCTCAATTAAATCACCATTTAAAATGACAGTTTAAATTAGAACAATGAAACTCCCTCTGTATCCAACTTTCTGTCTGCTATATTGTAGTGCAACATTTGTTTCTTTTCATTCATAATTTGAGCATGGTTATAGACCATAGCAATGCCCAGACTGAAAGTCATCTCCTTTACTAACATCAAGTAAATTAAGTTGGTACATGCTTTACAATTATACCAAGCTCTTTTTATGAACACGTGGTACCCAATAGATTTCTGGTTACTTACAACTGTATCTTAACCTAGTAAATTTTCTGATCATAGATAATGATGTGTTGAATAGGCATTATAGACACACCTTCCATGCCATGGGGGGTATATGCTATCGTTGGAATGAATTTTGCATTTTAACTGCATTGGCATTAATGTTTCAGATACCTTGTGTCTATTACTTTCACTAGGTATATTAATAACATACCTGGTAGCAGTTTTGAAGGGCTCTGTTTATAGTTGGTAACCCTCGATTTATACCTGTTTTTTCTCTTCTGTTAAGTAAATCAGAATGTCTTTCCTCCCTAAAAACAAGACCCAATCTAAAATGCATCTTTTAAAATACTATTCAAAATAAGTATTGTTAGATGTTCCCTGTTCATAGCACCATGAGAGATAAAATTCAGAATCATAACAACTTGCTTGCTTATCTTACTTTGCTGGTGTAGATGGATTTTTCTTTGCGGGGGCGGGGGGGACACCAGTTTACAAAGAAACAGCACGGGACCTATTGTTAGTTATGAAAACTCATCCTTAGCTTAGACATGTTTCAAATAGTTCATATAAATTAAGTTAACCCATATTTTTAAGCTGTATTCTTTTATGTGACTCAATTACCTTTACTTTGTATTCCCCATTGTGGTTCTTGTCTAATTGGCTAGCAATTCTGCAATTTTTCTTTTCTGAGTCCCCTCTATCCCCACAAGTTCTGCCTAACCTCTTCCTGCTCAGAAAATGGTCATTCAGTTCATTATTAAGCAAGACACAGTGACACATCTTTACACAGTGAAATGGAATATTCTACAACATTTACCTCTTTTTGTCTAAATAAAAAGGAAAGGTTTTAACTATAACATAATAAAACTTTAGACAATAAGAACGGGTAAGAATTACATTTACAATGTCTAGTTCATTTGTATTTGGCATATTTAGAGAAGACACTCCATTATCTATATTGTCTTAGTCCAAAGTTTATACCTAAACCATTTATTTTCTCATAACTTGCATTAATATCCTAAAAATATTTTATACCTTAAAGCATGTTTTAGATAAAAAAACTTAAGCTTTTATGTTTTTCAACCTTATAAACTTTACACCTCTTACCTAAGTTTTTTTTTATTTGAATTTGGTAACAAGGAAAATTGTAGCTTTGTAATATTCAAATGCCATCAGAGAACAAAGAGGGATAAAATATTGCTTGAGTAAACAGGAAGTACAGAGAAAGTAATGTCCAGAACTATAGAAATGGTAGAGATATCTGACTGCCTGAACAATCAGATTCCTCTGTAATACTGAGGCATCAATCTTTGAGCTATGGCCCTAGAATATCTGACAGATTTTTCTATGAAGAAGAAATTTTTGAAGGACTGTCCTACCCTGTCTTAACACAGTTTGCCCATTACTTTCTTTTTTTTATTCTTTTTTTTATTTATTTATTTTTTATTCTTTTTTAATTAAAATTTCCACCTGCTCCCCGTTTCCCATTTCCCTCCCCTCCACCCAAATATTGCCCCCTCCCCCCACTCCCCTCCCCCTATCCCCACTCCTCTTCTCCTCCCCCCACACCATTCCCCCTCCCTCTCGATACTGAAGAGCAGTCCAAATTCTCTGCCCTGCGGGAAGACGAAGGTCTTCTATCTACGTCCAGGAAGGTGAGCGTCTAAACAGGCTAAGCTCCCACGAAGCAAGTTCATGTATTAGGATCGAAACCTAGTGCCATTGTCCTTGGGTTCTCATCTGCCTTCATTGTCCGCCATGCTCAGAGAGTCCAGAATCAACCCATGCTTATTCAGTCCCAGACCAGCTGGCCTTGGTGGGCTCCTAATAAATCAGTTCCACTGTCACAGTGGGTGGGTGCATCCCTCGTGGTCCTGATTTCCTTGCTCATGTTCTCCCTCCTTCTGCTCCTCATTTGGACCTTAAGAGCTCAGACCGTTGCTCCAAATTGAGTCTCTGTCTCTACCTCGATCCATCGCCAAATGAAGGTTCTAAGGTGATAGGTAAGACATTCATCAGTATAGGACAGGGTCATTTCAGGGTCCCTCTCCTCAGTTGCCCAAGGTACCAGCTAGAAAGAGAACTACAGGCCAATCTCACTCATGAACATCGACGCAAAAATACTCAATAAAATACTGGCAAACCGAATCCAAGAACACATTAGAAAAATTATCCATTATGATCAAGTAGGCTTCATCCCAGAGATGCAGGGCTGGTTCAACATACGAAAATCTATCAATGTAATCCATCATATAAATAATCTGAAAGAAAAAAACCATATGATCATTTCATTAGATGCAGAAAAAGCATTTGACAAAATTCAACATCCCTTTATGATAAAGGTCTTAGAGAGATTAGGAATACAAGGGTCGTTCCTAAATATAATAAAAGCTATTTATAGCAAGCCGTCACCCATTACTTTCTTTTATGTCGTACTTGTCTAGCTTGGATAGCATACTGTCAGCATTTGAGGCAAGGAATGATCCTTACCCAGTGGATAAATTTGCTACGATAAAAGTATATGAAGATTCTTTGATTCCTTTAAATCTTTTTTTTTTTTTAAATTGGTACTGCCAGGTGCAGACTCACTGTCATAAAAAGGCTTTTGTTAATAAAATGTTCTAAATGCCATCTTCTGTAGATGTTTGAAGTATTTGAAAATCACTTATATCTCAAATGTATCTCCATATAAACTTAAAAACATACCTAACATCACTATAAGTTCGATTGTTATAGATGACTATTAACCTCTATTTTGCTACTATCCTAAATAACTTTTAAGGACTAAATCTTTACATTACATTTTAAAGTAGCCTAAATAGTTACATTAGTTTAAACAATAATATATGCATGTGCATGCATACATATACATATTATATACAGAAATATATGTATACTATAAAAATATATACTTAAATTTGTATCAATTCACAAAAATCCATACCAAATCAATACAAAATATTTAAGATTAGTGATGGTCCAAAAGAAAATTCAACAATCCACCCTTTTTAGCTCATTTATCTACTATCTCCACCATTTTCTTTCAGAAAGAGATGCCTGAATCTGATCTCCTTTGTTTAACTTTCTCCCTGACCATAATCATAAGAACTTGTGATCAACTCCTCTAAAGAATGAAAAACATCAATAATCCGTCAGATGACTCCCCCGCAAAATCAACACCACCTCTTGGGAATGTGGGAGTCATGTTTTCTAGGATGCTTCCTGTTGACTGGTGGTTGATGACCTTTGAGGGACCCTGAGAAAATTGAATTAATGGTCAAGTTCTTGAAATATAGCCATAAAATTGTTGTCGTGTCTCATTGCAATAGGAAAACATAAAGCTTTTATGTATTGTTGGCTGGAGTAGCTTGCGAGATTGGAACATCTCAGTTTGAATCCTTGAAGCTGTTCTGAATGCAGAACTCGGAGTAAAGTGTAACAGAGGCTCTCTGAGTGACTGAATAACCTGGGCCAGCCGTTGTCATCATTGATCTGAAAATACACAAACTTAACATACATATCTGCGTTAATACAAGCATGAATTCTGTGTTGTATACAAACAAGGAAAAGATGATTTTTTTTCTGTTTTATGCTTGAACAGATAAAATATAAATCACCTGTCTTATAGTTTTACTAGGTTTATTTTATTTTTTTTATGTTTGTAAACAGGACTTTTCTGGAGTCTTCCCTAATCAAATCTGATACTTTTTACCCTTGAATGAATCCATAGCCTTTTATTTTCTTTGGAAATAAAAGCATAACCTCTTTCCCAAAGTCATATGTCTGACTTCCATTTTAAAGGTAAGGCATTCCCAAAGTATAAAGATTGATTTAATTCAGCAGTCCCTTAAACAATACAACATTTCTCATCAACTCTCTGTCATCCACTGTTCATTAGCATTCAAAAATTTCAAAAGGGACAAAACAATATATTTTCCTACTTTATGTGGCTTTTTAAATATTATTTTATCTTGTCTTTAATGTCTTTTTCATATCATTTCTAAACTATTTTTAAATAACTGTCTATATCCGTTATCTTTTCTTTTTTAAGCCTATGTACATTTTTAAGCAAACTACAACCTCTTTCAAGATTTTTGCTGTCTGTATCTATCTTTACTGAGCACCTGCAGCTTTCTAGGATCTCAGGACAAAATCTTAAACTGTGGCTCAGTCTAACACATGGTGCTGGTATGGGGGCAGTAGCAGCTTGCTCCAGCCCACTAGCAGCACCTGGTAGTCATATCTCTGTATGCTGTTGAGCCTAGCACTCACCAGGAAGCAATTCTGACTCCATGTTCCTGACTTTTTTAAAGCTTTCTCAGGCCTTATGTGGACAAACATGGACAGATGCTTGGCACCACTGGCAGCACCTGGTAGCTACATCTCCGTATGCTGTTGAGCCTACCATTCACCAGGAAGCCATTTTGACTCCATGTTCCTAACTTTTTTAAAGCTTTCTCAGGCATGGACAGATGTTTGGTACCATGTATAGATGGATCTTTCTTTTTGACTGTAGGGGGGCAACTAACTTACAAAATTGGCACAGAGACCTATTATTAATCATGAAAGCTTGACCTTAGCTTAGGCTTGTTTCCAACTAGCTCCTATAACTTAAATTGACCCATATTTTACAATCTATCTTCTTTTATGGCTTGGTTAACTTTACTCTGTACTATTCATCCTGCTTACCCTCTGACTGGCTGGCAACTCTGTTTCTTCTCTGTGAGTTCCCTCTGTCCCCAACTAATGGCCATGTAACACTTTAATAAACCACTGTTAGGACATGGAAAATTTTAGGAAACTTTGTTTGGTCAGGAGCTGGTTAAAGCACTGGATTCAAGAAACTTTGCAACATTAATAGCTAGTTGAAAACAGGAACCTCTGCAAAAGTATAAACCATGAAATGCACCTAGCAGCTAGCCACCTGTCGACATCCAGCTTTGTGGTCTAGACAAAAGCAGACCTAACTGCCCAGGGGAGGGAAGGGAGCATGCACAAAAGCAAAAGTAGCTGCTTACAGAGGGAAGAGGATGTGCAGAAATACTCCACCATCTTTATCTAGCAAAACCAACCCCTTGACCCTGAGCAAACCTGGCTTGCATTTTTTTGTCTACATATGTCAACCCCAAATGAGAAATGGGAGCTCTCCCTACTGTGCTGCTTTGCATAGGGGACTACTCCTAGCTAGCTGGACCGTATGCACAAAGAAATAAACCTTGCTTTTGCATTCTGGACTTGACTGGTTTCCGGTGGTCTCTCTGGGGTTCTCAATTTGGGCACAACACAACCACAGTGACACATCTTTACACAGTGTAAAGGAATATTTCACAACAGGGGATGACTATCAAGGACACGTTACACAGGGCTTTCTTCTCTTGTATATGGTAGGAAGAATGCTGCAACTTAGGAAGGAAGAACAAAGGTTCATCTCCTGTGTCCTGGTTGCCAGGAAAGGTGTGCCTTTTTCATGGGGCACACATTATCTTACTTTTAAACTTGCTTGGTGGATATTTGGTATATGTGTATACCAAAGGGATCTTTGGATACGTACACTTTCATTTTCTATCAGTGAAAGGAGGCAGCTGGGAAATCAAAAGTAGATATTCATCAGAGGCAGTTACTATATTTCTGCAACATTTTATCATGTCTGGATTCACATTTTAACATTCTTAATTACAACTTGAAAGTAGCCAAGAGTATCATCTGATTATTTGGTATTAACAATTAAATATAAATGGAGCCACATAAAATTAGAACCTGTACAGTTTTGTCTGTATAAGGTAGGAAAGAATATTTCCTTATGTGTGTACAGATATTATTATATTAGTCACTTTCTCATTATTCTAACAAAATACCTGTCAAAAGCAACTTAGAAGGGATTTTGTGAGTGGACCAAGGTTGAGTGGGAATGGGAACATTAGTGATCAGGTTAGGGGGAAGGGGGAGTGTACTGAAAGAGACCACTGAAAATGGGGTGCGTTTCAGGAACAATGCCTGTGCAAGGGAGTCTCCCAAGAATCTCCAATGACGATTCCAGTTAAAACTTCTAACATAGCAGATATGTAGCCTGAACTGTCAATCTCCTGTGACTAGATTGGTGTTTAGCCCAGTTGCTAGCAGAGAGGCATCATCCAGCAACAGATGGAAACAGATGCAGATCCACAGTTAAACATTAGGCAGAATTTGGGAAGTCTTGCAGAAGAGGAGAAAAGATTGTAAGATTCAGCGGGGTCAAGGACACCACAAGAAAACTCTCAGAATCAAATAAACTGGGCTCATAGGGGCTCACAGAGACTACACTGACAGCTTCGGAGCCTGCATGGTATTGACTTAGGCATTCTGCCTTAATACTACTGTTATGTAGCTTTGTCCTCTTGTGGGATTCCTAACAGCAGGAACTTTTACTGGCTTTTGGGACCCTACTCCTCCCACTGGGTTGCCTTGTGGAGCCTTAATAATACATGGGGAGGTGCTTTGTCTTACTGCAACTTGATATCCCATGTTTTGTTGATACTCATGGAAGACCTACCATTTCTTAAACAGAATGGAGGAGGAGTGGATGTGGGGTTGTGAACAGAGAGGTGACTTTGGGGAGGGACTGGAGGAAGATGAGTGAGGGGAAACTACAGCTGTGATGTAATATAAATGAACACATAAATAAATAAAAATTATAAAGGAATAAAAGGAAATTGTGGCTCTCAGTTTGTAGATAAAAATAAATTAATTTTTTGGGGGGAAACTCAGGGCAGAAGGCCAGTAGGAATCACAGTTAGAATGCAGAAATAAACACAACTGTCCAGTTCGCTTCCCCTTTTTGAATCAGCCTATGAACCCTCCCTAGATCATATGCTTCTCTCTTTCAGGATAGCTCTTCCCTCCCTTAGTGAAACCTTTCTGAGAGCATCCTCACAGAAGCACCTAGAGGCCTGTTTTCATGGTGATTCTAGATGTAGTCAATTAACAGTGAACATTAACCATAACACACACACACAAACACACACCCCCATCCACGTAGAAATAAAAGGTATTCTCCTTAACCAAGTGTAGGAGACCATTGTAAAAAATTATATTGAAAATAAAATTTGATAGTTGTTGACAGTATAGATCGAAAGAGATGAGGGAATATGGGGACAAACACAATATAGGAAAGGTAGTAATTTTAAGTATCATTTCATTTATTCCAAAACTGTGTTGAAAATCATCTTTCCTGGCACCTACAAATTGTTATGGGGCTTTAAAGAGTAGTTCTCAAATATTTTTTCATTTTATTTCTTCAACCAAACTTAAAAGTAGACCCAACAGATTGAAATTTTATGTTTTAAATAAGGGAAAGGATCAGCAAGATGTTAGCAATCTGAAAAAAAAAAGTGACTATAGAATAGACATAGATTACAAGCCTCCATGCAGGTCAGCAGCACTGTTTTTTTTTTTTTTCTTAGTGTTATTATTACTCTCGAAAAAGCAAAAAAAAAAAAAAACTTATATGTATCCTTTGGAAGCAAATTAAATGGGTTATGAATTTTGTTTTCTGAAAACAGTGAAGTTACTTATTGGATGAAATGTTTCAGTGTTGTAAAAAAACATGCTAGTCTTGAAGACCACCTGATTGGAATTTTTGCATGCAACAAACCTGACAGTGAAAAAGCTAACGGAAGGAAATATTTGAAAACGTGGATTGCAATGATCCCAATAGCAAACCCATTGAGAACACACCTACATATAATGTTAGTGTACAAAAAGCCCATGCTGTTTTCTCTTTCTCTATATGCTATCCTCTGACTCCCAAGTAAATGCCTCATTTTAAAAGCATTTGGAATAATTGCTGAGTTTTTTTTTCTCTCTCTTGAAGGATGCAGTTGGCAATACTTGTTAGAACACCTGTTCAGAGCACATTCAGGTTCTCAAAGTCACTCTCCAGGGAAGTGATTTCAGGCTGTGCTTCGCAGCATGGGGCTTCCTGCTAAGAACTCTTTGAAAAATCTCTGACATTCAATTGCAGGGCACTCATATGTTGATGATGTTGTTATTGTTTTTGTTTTAGTACCATCTTCTTACATTAGTGTTTCATGAAGTCAAACAAAGATTCAACCCTCCTAGCTCTTATCTTCAATTCATCTAACCAAGACAACTTCTCATCGTTTCTAAGACTCTGAAGCTGCTCAGAAAGAAAACGCCAAAAGTATCTCGTCATTTATTACCAATGACACCTTTTAGAAGAAATCTTTTTTCAACATATAATTTAATTCAGTATTACACAAATACTTTTGGATATCTCCATTTTCTTTTACCCATCGAGTATCACTGTCTCTTTCTCTGGTTCTAATCAGCTGTGCTAGTCTGTCATTTGTTGATAATGAAGTCTTTCTCATGCAGGTGACCTCTGTGACGTTCAAGAATCATACTTTTCTTGCCCTTTTATCACATGGCTAGAATTATAAATGGTCCTTGGCCTTTAAGTAACCAAAATTTCATCTTTATTATCAACCCTCTAGGATTCTACCATAATGGTAACGATGGTGATGAAGCTGCTCCAGAAACACTATCAGTGTAGATCCTCTAGCTGAAAGATTTATAATTATCTTGTTAAATATGAGGACTCAAAGAAGTAAAACGCTGTTTTGGCCATACTATGGGTGAAACATGTGGTATTGAGATATCATTCATCATCTCCCAGTAATGAAGAGCAGAAGCACACATTAAAGGCCATCTCCTTTCCTGTTTGCATAACATCAGCTCTAAAGGCTCATTCTGCTAATATACAATGGTTATTGTTCATTGTACAAGCCAGGCTGTGTGCACAATCTTTATGCAAGGACCCAGCTGACAGAAGATGAACCACCAAAGCTGACGCAGGAGACAGAAACAGTAATGTGTGCATGGGCTCACACAGGTTCTGCCCAACGTGACTTCAGTGGGGTGATACAAATCCTGTGTCTGCTACCTTCAGTTGTTTGTGGGAACTAATACTTGATATCCACCTAGAGGAAAAATGGACCAATCCTGGAATATTTATAAACAACCCTCATGAAACTCTGTTATTTGGTTTACTCTGTTCTCCAGATAAATGTGGTTTCTGAAATACCTTTATGGGACCTGCCTCATAAGTTACTCACTTTATTCTGTAATTTTCTAAAATTCACATGTTGAGTAAACCTTTTTTTTTTTTTTTCTAATTAGAAAGTTGGGGAATGGTTGACATGGGTTTCTGTGTGAGGTGATGTTGGCCTCTGTGAACACAAAACTGACAATTTCCACACTTGGCCAATAAGAATACAATTTAAAATAGTAGGAACATGGGGAGTTTCATAGTATGTCTCTATTTTAACTCTGTTTTGTTTGCAGGCTGGATCTCAGAGGTTCAAGAAGAGTTCTCAAATACTATTTTGATTGCCATCTTGTGATCAACTGATGACTCTGAAATAAATCCTCCTTACCTCTGACGTGTTTGAGCCGTAAGAATATTTACATCATTGTAGAAAATAATAGCTGACTTTGATCCTAACTGAGATGCTTTTACCTGCAATAATCTTTCACAAATGAGCAGGAAGAGCATAAGCCTGACCCTATGTTTATAAATTCTTCCCTAGACAAGTCCCTGGGAAGCCTCTATTAGCACTTTCCCAGCTCATCGGGCATGAAGTAGAAATAAAGTTTCAAAACCAATGGTAAAAAGTTAATCAGATGTCTTCTATTTTGGGAAAATATGGTGTGAAATTAAAGTTCAAGTATGAGACACAACAGGCAAAGTCTGAGGGATGCCACTCCTGTGGAGGAGGACTGAGCTCCCCCACACAGGCTGTGCACCCCAACCTCTCTGTGTATTTTCTTCTATTGAAACCTTTCTTTATTGTGATTGGCTGTATCAGAAAACAGCCTGGAATACTCCACAGCTATGCTGCCAATTGACCCCATGTCAAATGTTAGGCTCACAAACCACTTCTGATCAGCCTGTTTTAAAATGTCTTGCCTGTCCAGGATCCAGTAACTGTGTAAGATCATGTTATGAAAACACCACACTTTGAAAATAAGAGTCCCGGAACTCTCTTTGATCCAACCTCATAGTTGATAGGTCCGAAGCTCTAGGAACAGAACAGTCTGCATTTGTTAAATATGCAATAAAAGTCAGCCACTTGGAGTTTGCCTCCAGAATATCTCCTAAATGGAGTGTACTGAATTACATATCCCAGAAGATAGTTGCCTTAATTAGGGTTTTCATTGCTGTGAAGAGACACCATGACCACAGCCACTCTTATAAAGAAAAACACTTAATTGGGGCTCACTTACAGTTTAGAGGTTTAGTCCATTATTTTCTTGGAAGGAACGTGGCAGCATGCAGGCAGACATGGTGCTGGAGAGGGAGTTGAGAGTTCTGCATCTTGAACTGCAGGCAACAGAAGGAGAACTGTATACTCGGAGTAGACTGAGAATATATTATACCTCAAAGCCCATTACCACCATGACACAATTCTTCCAACAAGGTCACACCTCGGAAAAAGGCCACTCCTTATGGGGCAAGCATTCGAACACATGAGTCTATGGGGGTCATATCTATTCAAAGCACCACAATAATCTAACAGTGGTAACAAAAGGTAAATGTGGAAGGGAGAATAAAATATGACAATAGCTACCCACATTTACTCCATTAAACTCCCTCCACATCCCCAAACTTCCTTTCTTCCTCCTCCTCCTCTCCCTTTTTTACTTCCTCCTTTTATTCTTCTTCTCTTCATCTTCCTTCTCTTCTTCTCTCTCTCCCTCCAACTCTTCTTGTTGTTTGTATTTCTCTATGTCTGTAGGTATGGAGTCTATGGCTAGGGCATCGAAAACCTGTCAGTGACCACACATTCAAAAAAGAATGGTTCTCTCTCCCAGCAACTATCCACTGCCAGTAGTTTCTTAGTAAGTAGCCAAGCCTGGAGGTCATCCACTCAATCAGTCCTGGGATTTTGATTGGATTATGTTATAGGTCTTGTCCAGGTTACTACAGCTGCTGTGAGATCATCATTACAGTAGTTATGCCATCTCCAATGACAGCATTTCATAACACCCTTATTTTCATGTGGCTTTTCCATTATCTTCTCCTTTTCTGTTCTGCTCCCTGAACCTTTGTAGTGGTTGGTTAATGTATAAGCTCCATTTTGTTTTTATTTTCTCAAACTTTGTAATAATTCATTTTTATTGTCTGAGAATTTCATACATGTATAGAATACATTCTGATCTTGTCTGCCCCTCAATTCCCTCTGATCTAATTCATTCTCCATTCTCCCCCACACAACTCATTTCACACATTTTCACATGCTTCCTTATTTTATTTATGTCCCCTTCCCATGGAGCCTACTCAGCACTGGTTGTAGGGATGTCTACTAGAACAAGGGTAGTTTCTCAGAGGCAGAATCACTGTAGAAGACTTCCTCCCTCTATCAGCATCCGTTGATTACCCATACCCATAGATAGGCTCATCTGATAACTCTCATTCTAGAGGCCTTTAGTAGTATTAGATGTTAGTGATAAGAGATCCACAACTGATCATTGTGTAGTGAATCTAAGACAGTCTATTGTTCATGATATTTCTTGACATTACTCTTAGGAAGTAATATTAAGAGGGGTATGAAATCAGAGGCACACCAAATCCAAAAACTGATTGCTATTGTCTGTGAGTTTAAAGGTTACTGGCTTGTTAACTCCTAACTGTAGACACCAAGGCTTCTGTATCTCAGCAGCTAGCTGATCCTCAATCCCTATTGTACTAAGATGTAGCGCAGGGTAAATGTGTGTGCCTTCAGTCATCTGCCAGGATGACGGAAGCTCCTTTTCTTCCAGAGCTTGTCTTGGCATTAGGGTGTGACTACACACTCTCTGAATTATTCTCTTCATATTTTATCAGATATTAACTTATGAATACTTGAGTCAAAGAGCATTATTTTACATTTGTCTTTCTTTGTTTCTTATGCACCCTGCACAAAGTTTGTACCATTGAACTTAGACTCAAATACTTTATTTCAATTTATATTTTATTTTCAAAAAAAAAGGACCTGACTAAGTTGTCCAGGTAGTCCTTAGACAAAAGAGTTCATTCTTTCTCAGACCCATAATTGTGAAGAATGTGTGCCTGTAACACCAGGCACTGCTTCACAGTGGAATCCTTTGAACTCCATAAGACAGAGCAGACTGTCCTTTATTCAAAAGTTGTTTTCTTTATTTGGTGCATTAATTTCAGCAGCTATCAAGGATAGTTTCATTCTGCTCAATAGCTATGTTTACATTTTGGTCTTTTCTCTCTTTTTGACAAAGCATGTTATTATTATTTTTTTAAACCTCATGCAAACCTTTATTCTGTAAGGGTAATTATAGCACCTGATTTGGAGTCTGTATCTAATCAATGGTTGCTGAATAATTGATATGAAAAATTGACTTACATGTCTTGACTCCCAGAACGACCCATCCTTCTGTCTTACAAGTAACCAGCTCTGTTCATTGTCAATATTTCCTTTTGATAACTTATTGCTCAGATTCTTCCCATGAGAGCTTTTTCCCATCTCTTCAAAATATTGTCATATCTATCTCAAGTTTATCAAAAAACTGCATATAAAATATAGGGAATGTGGCAATACTGTTTCAATAAGAGGAAAAGAGATAAACAGCATAGCAACTAAGGTGTGCGTAGTCTTCACAAATGAGAGGGGTGGGTAGACACCAACACACAGAATGCAGAGTCTTTTCTCTATCCCTGCTGGAAGAGATAACAGATTTCCCCAACAATACTGTAAGTACTAACAAACTCAGACACAATAATCATCCATTCCTGAGGAAAGACTATATTTCCTTTATCTCTTAATATAATTAAGGTCTATCATTAAAGATAATAAATGCATGTAAAAAATCAGAAAAAAAAGTAGGTAGGACAGAGGATTGAAAAGAACTATAAATTGTTTCAGAATGTATTCTTGCTAAGCAAGCCATAGAGAATGCTGAGGTTGTTCATGCAGTTTCCTTCAGCCCCTCCTCTTGTCCCTCATCTTTGTCCTTTAAGAGGTTGGGCTGTGATGTCTAAGTCAGAGATCTGGTGGAGGATCTGACTGTCTGTCATGAATGATATATCCCATAGATACTAACAATAAATGCATAGCAGAAAAAGAATGATTTCTAAACCAGAGTAACTTTTTAAAAAGATGATTGTTCAGTAATTACTACTTGCTTCATGAAATTATTTTTACTTCCCTTTCAAATAACAAATTGTATTTTTAGAAGGCGAAAGACTTCAAATGTCAAAATTTTCAAATGTCACTCTTCCCAATATCTGAGTACATGAAGATAGGACAGTACAAAAAAAAAAAGAAAAAAAGGAAAAAAGAAAAAGAAAGAAACACACTTTCTTGTATTTATTAGAAAATGAAAAAAGGAATTATGTGATATCCAGGATATGAGAGATTCCCATAGAGATGTCCCTTTCCTTAATGAGAAATCACAGAGAAGGCCACCACCGCTTGCCCGGATGCTTGGGCTTATCAGCAGGTCTCAGAGTTTAGGCCTCTGTGATATTGAGTGAAGATTATAAGCCAGATGGGCCACGGATTCCGTCAAGCCTTCTTGGCAGCTGCTCTCATTACAAAAGCCAGCGAGCCTTTTCCAAAAAATAAGAATGTGAAGCAAATTGGGCTTATAGACCCTTATAATGCAATTGCACGCAGAGATAGGGGCCTGAGCGGGCAGGCAGAAATATTATTGATGGCTGGTGAAAACAGGGAATAAGATGTTATTAAGGCAACTCAGAGATAGATATCGATAGCTAATATAAAGCCTTTATTGGTTTACAGGCTCCAGGAAAAAGGGTTCACAGCTCCGACCCTTCACTTTGCTTTTAATTTCACTGGAGGTGCAAAGTTCATGAATAAAACATATCTTCACTCGTCATCCGTGCTGATATTAGTCACTGCTTTCTCTGCCTCTTGTTCACTAGAAGCAAGAGACTTACAGTAGCAACATACACCTCAGAAGCTCTTCCTGAAACATAGATTCTCTCTGTGTAGGGACAAGCAATTGTGATTTACTGGAGAAAGAGTAAAATGGATTTAAAGGGAAATTTACAGAGCAAATAACCAGATGTATTGATGGTATGATATCTAAAAGAGCCCTTGTAATCACATGGAGTAGAAATTAACATGACCCCACATCCTAAACCTGTGAATAAGAAAGCTCAGTACTCAGGTTGTTTCACACTTAAGAACAGTTTTAGAAAGAGGCTCAGAGAGAAGATTTAACTATCATTTTCCCCAAGACTATGCTCTAAGTTTCTATTGTCCAGGCATGACCATGCCAGTAATAGTTTGTTCAATGTCTTCCATCCTAACAAAAAAAGTTGTTAGAATGCACATTAAGCCGAACAAACTAAATAGATCCCTTCACATTTAGCTTTCTACTAAGAATGAATTATTAAAATTATTAACTGTATTCCACATCACAATTACTTGAGAACTAGGCCACATCTCTGTACTTTCTACTCCCTTTGTCTAGTCCAAAGAAGTGTAAAAAGGACAAAGACCCACCATTTTCTGATATCTGTACAGAACTAACTGGATCAGACTCTGCAGTGTCAACTTCACCTACACAAGGACTCCATGATCCCAAATGAAGCCAACTTTTGTTCAAATACTGTTGAAAAAAAGGTGTGTAGACTAAATAAATGCAAGCATTCATTTCTTTTTATGGTATATGTTTATTTAATAACTGCTGACCAAGCATTTACCTTATAAATATTCTAATGCTAATTTAAAATAATGGGTTCATGAATGTGGGATGTAGAAAACGCCTGTATTCTGGTGTCTCTGAGATCCTGGAGTCACCCTTCCATGGGCATTATGCTGACTGTAATCCAAAGGAAGTGTTCACGGTCTTTGCCACTGTGAAATAATTTAGCTACTGAAGCTGCTTGGCTGTTCCCAGACTGTGCCACCAAGTTCAGGATATGCTAATCGTATTTTATCTCCAATCTGATTTTGATATACTTTGAGTGTAGTACCTCATGTATGCATGAACACTTGACAGTTACAATTCCTATCCACTCCAGTGAGCACCTCTGCAGTCAGCACTCCATGAAACATAGGAACTGGAGGATGACATTCTCTAAATGTTGGCTGAAATTTCACAAACATATTTTGAATAATTTTGTCAACAAATAAGTATATTTGCTCATGAGCATGGGACAATACAAATTATACTAAGTAAGTTAAAAAGCAATAGTATATAAAATTGGAAAAGAGATTTATTGGAGGCAGGGGAAGCTGAAGGAAAATAGTGAGGGTGGGTAGGGACAAAACTGGATTATGGACATGTAAGAAATTTTCAAATAATTTAAAAAGTCTTTAAAACAATTACAATATCTTGCATTTTCAAATATTTTTCAAATGGTTTTGGGAACCACTGACATTTTAGACAATGTTTATGTGTTGGAACATTTTATTTCCAGTTTCTTATAGCTTTATCTTTTATGTAAACAAATGGAATTATTTCACAAATGCCTGTCTTCACTTCATTCTCAAATTTTATCATGTTAAAAATAAAATATTTTCAAGTATCTTTTTTTCTTGCCTCTAGATTTAAAATAACACAGATATTCTACCTCATAGATGACTGAAATGAACTATATTAGTAAATATTAAGATAGTTGATTTCTTTATAGAGATTTTGAGAGAGCTGGGAGATGATGGCTCAAGCTTTTAATCAGAGCACTCCGGAGGCAGACACAAGCGAATCTGTGAGTTTGACGCCAGTCTGGTCTACCAGAGCCAGTTCCAGGACAGGCTGGAAACCTATAGAGAAACCATGTCGTGTCTCTAAAAACAATATGTATATATATACATATTGTTTATATATCAATATGGGCTTTCAATAATAAAGTAAATGCTATGAGAGGAGAATCAAGTGGAGAAAGATTCCATGAGCAGATGCCTATGTCTGCATGTCCCAGCAGAATATTCTCAAAACAACCATCATGATCACTGGAGTTAGAGCTCTATATTTAACAGAAGAGGCGAGGAGTAACTTGGCCAATGCCTACAGGTTTCTAACAACAAACTTTGCATAGAGTGTTTGAAAGAGAAAGATCAACTGCACTAATGTAATACATTTTCCATCTGTGCCTATGATTGCAGTAAGGAATCAAAGAGACTTGGTATTATGGAGAAACTTCTTAGTGACCTAGCTTTGTTATTGACTGACAAAGAGGTCATTCTCTATTTACCACCATCTCTGTTTGTGTATATATCAACCTCTTTCCAGGATGTGCCCACAGGAAGCTACATAAATACGCAGAAGGAAATATGAAATAGTAATGTTCATAGAATTTCTATGAAATGATGACTCCAATTTGAGATGATCCAAGTAAGAATTAGGGCTCTAGGTTCTCTCTCTTATGGAACAATATTCACAAGTAATTGCATGCAGAATCCTACATATATTTTTCATATTTTATTTTAAGCCTGGACAGGAAGGCTCATAATCAGTGGCTGTGTCTTTATATTTAAGCAATAGGATTTAGATGAAGTTTTATCAAAAAAGAAGGGGAGAAATTAGGAGAAGATTTTTTCCCAGTCCATTTCAAAGCAGCAATATGAACAAGCAGCTACCTGAAAACATTGAATGACATCCTGGTCCTATCTTGTTTCAACTCATACCTTCCAAGGTGTGTTTGTTTATGAAAGTGTGCATGCGTGTGAATCTTGTATGTGAACAACAATCTGGTAACTTTCTTCTCACATGCATTTGCATGACATATATGTATGTGTGCACATGTTCACACAGACACATACAACCTTGTGATCACTTCTTTTTGGAGAATCTACTTAACACATTGAGATTTGGGAATGCCTCTATGTCTTTGCCTGTATATGCCTAACTTATTGTGGTTTCCCAGTTAAAGTGTTGTGCCTGAGTCCCAGGGCCCCCAAGAGACCACCATGGAGCACTTCTGAATGCAAAAGCAAGGTTTTGTTTATTAAGTATGGGCTAGCATGAATTCTCTGCCTCATATTCTGACACAGCAGATGGAGAGAGAAAGACCCCATCTTTTATTGTAAGGGTTATACGAAGACAAAAACCACAAAACAGTCACAATATAACAGTCTCAAAATACAAAACTACTTATTCTATATCATAATTGGCTAAAGATTAGGTAAAGCTCAGCTGTTAGTTCCTGATAGATTATTATTATCTAAGGGGATAGCAACAGCCCCCCTCACCGGGTTATGCCCTCCAGAAATCTGCTGACCCTTTGCTAACTGTAGGGGTTATTTGACATATTACCTAGCTGATAGTGGGAGCTGGGTGGTCAACGTTCTCTGTATGACTGCAGGTGAGGAAAATTTACTGCAGTCAGCAACTTTGTGTCTCTCTTAACTAATACTTCCTCCAAAGAGTGGTCCTGCAGTCTTCAGCTTCTTCTAGGGGCCTGGGAGGGGGTCGGCCCTCAGCTGTTCTGTGGCCTTCCGCTTATCTTGGGGGCTGGGATGTAATTCAAAGTCCCAAAAGGGCCCAGCACAGAAATGGAATCTTTCCCGGCTTTTCAAAAGGAAGTAATGTTTTCTTGCCTCAAATTTTAAAACACAGTTTTGCATTACTCAGATTAATATGGGACACATAATTTTTCTTCTGATCCGTAAAAAATCTTCAAGTACTTTGTTTTAAAGAGAGCAGACTATTTCATACTTCAGTGTAAACCATAACAGGTTGTCAGAGTGTGTGTTAAAACCTCTGTTTTGATATTTGAGGGCCAATGAGTTTGTAAAGCTCTATAAGAGAAACCGAAGATTTATACCACTGAAAACTATAAACACTAAACTAAAATATTTAATAAAAATACCTTTCTAGGTAATAGTGAAGGTTGAAGGAAAAAGCACTAAAAGGATGGTAAATATGACTCTGTCCTATGCTGTTGCCTGAAATATCAATAGTTTTTTAGTATCTTTTCTGATAAATGAATCTCACAGAAACATATGGATATTTACAAAGGGCACATTTGAAAATCTTTAAATTATTTTTCATGGGTGCCCATAAAATCCATGTAATTCCTCAGAATGCTAATTTTGGAATTTGAGTGAGTGAATGCGGGGAATTTAGTAATTCATTGTCATTCATAAAAGGATATTAATAAACACTATGGGAAAAGGAACATTAAAGCTATAAATGAATGAAATAAAACAGATTGAAAATTAGCCAGTATCAAAAACCAGAAGAAAATGCATTTAATGTAGAGACATTTATGTACAAAGAAGACCAAAAATTTTAAAGTGTCATAAAAGTACAAAAATTAAATAAACATTTTATGGAATATCTTATAAAATAAGAAATATTTTAATTACTTTGGGCCTTTTTCTAAATTGAATTGTTAAAATATAAGATCACTGTCTCTACATTTATATGATATATATTATAATATAATCCCTGAACAGATTGTATCATGCAAAGTTCTTGATAAACTTTTTAAAGTATTCACACAATTAAAATGATAAATAATCTATAAATATGTTTTGGTTTATTAAATGTACATTTTTTTTTTTGGAGAGAAGAACACTTCCTTAGTTGTCTCAAATGTTGTTTCCAACTTAAAACTGAAAATCCAATTTCAAATGTTTGGATGCTGATGTTGAGTGAATCAGAATAAACTTGACACTTCTTCAGGGAACCATTGTTGGGCTGCACAGACAGCAGGTTGAACTGCTGCCGTCCACTGCTATTAATGCTGCCTACACCAATGACTGTCTGAAGCTATCAATGCCTGAAAATATACTTGAGCAGCACCCAGACCACAAACCCATGTTGGATACCCATCATCCTTGTGGGAAACATCAAATCAGTGTAAACAGACAGAAAACTTTACCTTCAAAACTCAAGCTAAATCACAATCTGCGGGGTGATGCTTAGGAGAAATCATCTATGTATTCCCAATTACTGCAAAAAGCAGAAAAAAAATGTGTCTCATATTCTTGAACCTCTGCTGGTGTTCACCTTTCTGGGATATAGCACCAAGTGTGATTAAAATCAGAAACACTTGGATTTCAGAGGAGATGACAAAATGTCCCCTGCTCGCTGGGCGGTGGTGGCGCACGCCTTTAATCCCAGCACTTGGGAGGCAGAGGCAGGCGGATCTCTGTGAGCTCGAGACCAGCCTGGTCTACAAGAGCAAGTTCCATGACAGGCTCCAAAACCACAGATAAACCCTGTCTCGAAAAAACCAAAAAATAAATAAATAAATAAATAAATAAATAAATAAATAAATCCCCTGCTCCAGCTACTGTTGGCTAAGCTGTAACTTGTTCCAGCTGTACTTCAATTCCTTCTTCTGTTTTAGATTTTGGTCCTCCATTTCTCTCACTATACTGAAGAATATATGACTGTGAGTGAAGTGTGCAGTGGGAAACTGTTATGTGTGTATTCTACTGACCCAGCTGCCCCAAAGCTAACTTAGGCTACATCTCTAAGTCATGCAATTTATTGTTCCCTATCCATTCCCTACACACAACAGTAAATGAGGGGAAGAGAGTGGCTGGGTGTAATTTTAACTCTTTCCCCAAACACATAGAATTAGCTCAAAACCTCATGAGCATACTTGAAGGATAGAGTTCATTTTCCCTAGAATCTTAGGAGCTAAGATTGCTGGAGCTCATCAACACATTCATCCACTGGTCATGGGTCACTCAACAACAGAACACCTACAGTATCCTTACTCAAGGGCAAGAGGCTTCCCCTTGTAATTCTCTTCACCTCCTTTATAGGGAATGTGGACTGTCCCATTCCTTGTTCGCCTCTGAAGAAAAACATCTAAGAATTCCATATTGTTCTACAGTGAAGGTTAGGATCATGGAAAATAAATAGAATGTTGTAATTGTGGGCTTCCAGCGGGGAATTAAGAAATTTGGTGGAGGAGTATCCCTTGGCAGTACCCATTAGTATCCCTCTACCACAGAGTAAATGAATTTCTGCCTTAGAGATAAAAAAATTACACAAATATGATATTTTTATATCTTTAAATATTTGTCTTAGTATAATTAACTAACTGAACTAAAGTAGGATTTTGGAACAATCAACCTCAGTAATCAGACAAGGGCAAGTCTGGTAAAGTTTTGCTAGAAATTAAAACATGGTGCATGCTTCTTTTTTGTGGTATTGGCTTGTGCTTATAGGGACAGTAAAGTACAAGAGCAAAGGCTAAAACTACTAATCAAAGACACAAGCATTACTATAAATCTGACTGCCTACCTGGAATTCTCATGACTATCAATACACCACATTTACTTGACAAGATCCTATGACTATAAATTTTTGTGTCTTGTCTTACAAATGTATAAAATTCACATTTTTGGATGTTCAACTATTGGGGCTGTAAATGTGTTCTTGTTTGTAGAAAAAGTTTCATCTAAAAATTATTTATTTATTTATTATTTATTAAAGATTTCTGCCTCCTCCCCGCCACCGCCTCCCATTTCCCTCCCCCTCCCCCAATCAACTCCCCCTCCCTCAGCAGCCCGAAGAGCAGTCAGGGTTCCCTGCCCTGTGGGAAGTCCAAGGACCTCCCACCTCCTTCCATATCTAGTAAAGTGAGCATCATCTAAAAATTTGCTTCTATTCAGGATAATAAAAATGAAAATAATTTGAAAGACACAATACAGCCTGTAACTAATTATTGCCTTTTGTAATTGCTTTTCTGTTTTTTAAGGCATAATAAATTTATTATTTTCCAGTATAAAAGTAAGCCACTTCTTCAGGTACCCTGTCTACATGGTGATAGTGTTTGCTTATAATGTGATGATTCACATGGTGTATTCATGACTTTTTAGCAGTTCCTCAAATCTTAAGTTGAAGAAACTAGATTTTATGGTTCGATATGATATTTACTAACGTGTCTTGGCTGTTTTCCAGTAGCTTTTGTTTCAGGAAAATTAGGTAATTTGGTTTTATTACTTCCCAGCACAGGGCATGATTAGAATCACCGATGTATAGTCAAGAGAGAAGTCAATCTATATTTACTCAGCAAAATTATTTGCATATTTATAGTGGAGAATCTGCTTTTCCAGCTTTAGAACAAAAGAGAAGATTTTTTTCTATACTGACTCCCTTATATTATGTATTACTTCTCTTGTGTCTAGCATTCTTCTGCTATGGCGAATAGCTACGAGCAGCTCAAAGCTTTGCATGAGCTAAGCATAATTCTCAATGCCTCTTTTGTCTATGCTTTGTTCATCTTCGTTTCCAAGTCCACTGAATTAATAGCGAACAAACAAAGGAGTTCCCCTCCCCCAGTTGCCCATTGTCACATGGTTGACTAGAGCTTAAACTTTAGACTCTATAGCTGAGAGTTCATAAGCAAGCAGATTAGAGTATGGCTAGGACTTGGCTGCCATGCAGAAGTCTATTGACAATGACTCCAGCCATTCTAAGCCAGTTTTTAGCCATTCTAAGTTTCTATGCCCCTCAATCTTGCCTATACACCACAAACAATTATTTTCCAGTAACTCACTACTTGGTTTTCCAGGTTTATATAAATATTTTATATAGTTCACAGTAATTATGATTAGTAAATTAGTTAATGCTTTTTCCCTTCCTTTCAAAGTATAATGCCAAAAGAATGGCAGCCATTTATTGAAATGTGTGAAATAATAAAAGGGTGTGGCTGGAGTATGGATGGTGCCATACCCTTGAGTATATAGACTTAGCAAATTAGAATTGATGGGTTAGAAACACATGAGAAAAAGAAAAGCTTGAAATTTGGGAATGTAGGAAGAGATGTAGCTCTTGGGGTAACGAGGGAGAAGAGTTTGGTGTGAATATGTTGAAAATGCAATTGTTTGAAATTTCAAAGAATTAATAAAACATTTAAAAACATTCCATTTTGATAGCATGTCTACCTCTTATGCAACTATTACTTGGCTATATATCACTCTCAAGATATTTTCAAATGGACATGAAGAAGTCCATATTTTCTCTGATGTTACCTTCTTTCTGCTTTCCTTTGTAGTCAGGGACTTTGGTTGTTTTATGTACCTGTTAGTCTACTAGTAAGGAAGGTATTTAATGTCATTTTGTACATTTGTTATTGTCATGGATGTTTGTCACATGTATTTTATTTTACTTTAATTGTGCACGTAGCTGATAAGAAACAACTTTATTCATTGGATCATTTCAGTTCCTAGCTACCATACCTGTAACTAATATTGCAATTTACTCCCTCTGTTGGGTGGATATGACGTTATTTTTCTCATGAACTGTCTTGGGAAAGCAAGGCCCAGGAAGAAAATAAGTGTCCTAAGAGCAAAACAACAACAATAGCGAAACAAACAAGCAAAACCCCAAATACCAACAATCTTGTTCTATTGCTTGGCTTTTACTTCTAGAAAACAAAATAGAACAGAATCCATCTTTTCTCTTAGGGAAACAGTCTCAGGGAGTCCTGAAAATGGCATTTTACATGGACTGTCGCCACTTTAAAAATCTCATTGTTTTCACATATGTGCCAGGAATAATGTATTTTTCGTGAACCAATTGCAAATCTAACTGTAATACCCAGTACACTTAGACTACTCTGACAGCCTGGAGGCAGGGGTTGGATGTAGGAGCAGGAAAATCTGACTAGGACAGAATTATAACAAGCTCAGCTGCATTGTGATACCTCTGGATTACTTGGGTGAGGTATTGATCAGATTCCTTGCCCACAATTGTTTACAAAGAACATGCAAGAAAATGAAAAGTTTATCCAAGGATCTGAACTCCTTATCAAGATCTAGCTGGAGAGTAATTCATCCATGGATTTAGGGGATATCAGAACCGAGGCTGAAAACTTTTTAAAAGTCTTCTTGCATGTGTGATCTTACCATTGTGTTGCCTTGTTGACATCTATTGTCATGCATTATATCTCCATGATGACAACCATGCAAATAAAAATCACTAAAAACAACTATAACTTCATAGAGACAATCTTGGAGGGGGCATTACCTATGTCACTGCTCTGCTGCTGTGAGGAGACACTATATCCAAGGCAATTCTTAGAAATTAAACATTTCATTGGGGACTTGCTTAGACTTTCAGAGGCTTAGTCCATTATCGTCATGACAGGGATCGTGGCATCAGGCACATGTGCTGAAGAAGTTACTGAGAGCTGTATCTTGGTCCACAGGCCGAGAAAGAGAGACTGGACTGGACATGGGCCTTTAAATTTAGGAGCCCATCCCCATTGACGCACTTTCTCCAATAAAACCACACTTCCTAATACACCTAATATATCAAAGAGTTCCACTTCCTGGTGACTAACCACACAAATATGTGGGTCTATGGAAGTCATTCCTATTCAAACCATCACATTCAACTCCCTGGTCCCCAGAAGCTTGTAGCTATGTCATAATGCAAAAATAAATTCAGTCCACCTTCAAATGTTCCCATAATCCATCACAGCCTTAATACTGTGTAAGTTCAATGTCTCTGAGACTCAAGGGAATCTCTTAGTTGTAACCTCCTGTAAAATCAAAATCAAAAGGCAGACTGCATACTTCTAGTCTTCAAGATTGCCATTACATACAATGGCACAGAATATAAATTCCCATTCCAAAAGAAAGGAAACGAAACATAGTGAGGAAATGCTGTACCAAAATAAGATCAAACCAAATATGGAATATTCCACATTCTTTAACTTCATATCCAATGTCTAAAAGCCTTTTAGAACTCCAACTCCTAGTTTTATTGACTGCAACATATTCTCTTTCTTGAACTGGTTTCAGACATAGTCTGAAGCTTTTCTCTACAGATATCCAGAACTCTGTTGTCTCAGAAATCTTGAGGTTTACAACACAGGCCAGGCTTGACACATGCCGGGCCTCAAGAGATTTCTTTAACTGCAGAGGGAGACTCTCAATCCCATTCTTGTATCCTTGACTCTAAGGCCAAAACGTGTTAAATGCTGTCAAGTTCTGATGGTTGGCTCCCTCTTTCAATTATATTTCTATCAGCTTCTGTTGTTGATGGTTTCTTTTGTTGCTGAATATTTAACTCCTTTTCACAAGTTGAAACTTAGTTGGTTGGAATGTTTCACTGAGGTTAGCAATCCCTTTATTCCACTTAGCATCAAGTTTTTCTTTTCTTTTCTTTTTTCCTCCGAGATTGTGTTTCTCTGTAGCTTTGGAGCCTGTCCTGGAACTAGCTCTTGTAGACCAGACTGGTCTTGAACTCACAGAGATCCACCTGCCTCTACCTCCCTAGTGCTAGGATTAAAAGCGTGTATCACCACCAGTCAGCTGCATTAAGCTTTTCTTAAACATTTTATTTCCTTAAACACCCAACTTAGATTACACTCCATGGTGCTCCTTTTCTCTTCAAACTTTACATTTTGTATTTTTCTTAGTCTAACTTCCCCATTTTCATTAAAGATTTGCATTAAGAGTGATTACTGAAAACCACACATCAGAGTCAATACTAGGCTCTCTTGAATCTCTTCTGGTGATGCCATTATCCACAACTTCTCAATTTAACTTCAGAAAAGATTTTTAGGAAAAGAGCAAAATTCAGTCCCATCCTTTACCAAACTATTGCAAGAAGAATCTCAAAGCCACTTACCCATATTCTTTCCCTTTGAAACTCCTTGAGCTAGTACCCCAGAGATCAGCTTCTCTCAACATTGTCTCGTATGTGCTACTAGTATGGCCCATTATGCCCTGCTGTAATCATCCAACCACTTTTCCAGTCCAATGCCCCAGAATCTTCCATGTTCCATCAGCAAACAGTGTAGTTGTTACTTTTGTTCAAACCACCACAGACATAGGTTTAGAAGCAGACTGAAGAGCAGGATGTGGGAGTCAAAGAAAGATGATAAGTAAATGGTTGCAATGATGGAAAGGAAGGTGGTAGTAATATAAGTATATTTTAATTGAAATATTTTTAAAAGGAGAGGAATCTTCATACATTCGTATTACCGCTAATTTCATTTGTGTGCATTTTTTTTTCGTATCAAGCCTATGTCAACACTCTATTGAATTCAATAACTAAACTCAACTAATGTCAATAACATTCAGTTGTGACAAGTTACAGGCTGAAAATAACATCAAATTTCCAAGTAAAGAGTCCAGCCCCTCAAGATTCTTTCCACTTTCAATGACAATTGTAATCTGGACTCTGTGTAATTCTGTTCAGCTATGAAATAAGGGTTCCCATGATCCTCTTCACAGAGCTAAATAATTTTCTAGAGCACCTTGTAAAGTTAAGAAAAGCATGCTGCTTTATAACTACTAGCTTATTGTAAAGAATAAAGGACTGTACATAATATGGTAAATGGAAGGGGACGTGCAGTTTCCACACCCTCCCTAGGGCTACCTCCCTCTGCACACCATCACTTCTTATCTGACTGGAATATCTACAAACCGATTTACTGGGTTATTATTTGTTTGTTTGTTCTTATAAAAAATTCCTTATATAGGAAACTTATTAAATTATGGGTTATTGAGAGTTAACGTAATATTCAGAACTTCTAGTTCCCTGGAGACAATAGGGAGCAAGGTTAGCTCCACAGAGGAGTTTAGCAGCAGCCTACCAACATATTAGGTTCAACTGACAGCCATTGTGCTGTCCTTAGGGGTTTTGAAAACTTTATTTCATTACCATAAATGCATGTTAGGATGAAGTGCATTCTCAAGGTGTGATAAATGAAATGATTTTGTCTCTCTTAATGTAACTTGTGAAGCCAGGAGAGCAATCAAATATTATAGCCAAAGATCATCTTATAGCTCTTATCAGATATGAAATTGCATAGACTATTCACTCTTCTAAGAAATAGAGGTAAAGGAAAATATTACAGTTGTTACTGCATGGGATTTTACATATGGTCATTGTTGTTGAAGGCTACAGCCCAAAGCACCAGAGAAAGTGTCTCCAAGAAGGTCAAAGATATTCTAGTCCAAAGACTGGAATAATATGAATGAACTTTAACAGGACAAAAAATTTGACTCCGCAATGTGCTAACTAGACAAAAATATAATGGAGATAATCAAGGTAAGCCTGCAAGAGAGTGGTGTTCTGAATAAGAGGCAGTCACTAAGGTTTTCCAACGGGTGGAGAATGTCCAAGTCAAAAAGAAAGGGGCAAATATTTGTGCTTTTCATTCCCACCACTTAGAGGTCTTTGTAGGCATCACAGTGAGATCTCCCTCTGTGTCCATCTTAGCAGAATAGAGAACTGGAAAGAAACTGCAAGACCCAGGGAAGAATCAGACTTTGTCACTGGGTAAGAAAGGTGTATTTTATGGAAAGATACCCTACATTGGTCCATAACCTGCTTAAAGAACTTGTACCTGGTTGAAGTAGCCTCAGTAGAATGGGCTGAACTTTAACAAAATCAAGATATAGGTTTTTATTCTCTCTGTGTTTCAATCATAGCTTCTGATTGCAATTGGACTGGAAAGAGGAAAGAAAAATGATATAAACATAGTTAAAGTTAATGTTTTAAACTGGATTAAGATTTTGTAGCTGAGTCAGTGGGAAATTTTTATTTTATTTTATTTCTTTTTTTGATTTTTCGAGATAGGGTTTCTCTGTGGTTTTTGGAGCCTGTCCTGGAACTAGCTTTTGTAGACCAGGCTGGTCTCAAACTCACAGAGATCTGCCTGCCTCTGCCTCCCAAGTGCTGGGATTAAAGGCGTGCACCACCACCGCCCGGCGGAAAATTTTATTTTTTGCACAAGATTTCATTAAAGGCCGGGTGGTGGTTCAAATACATGGCTGTTTTAGACTACCTAGTATATTTGTGAAATTTAAAGGAGTGATTTCTGTTTTATTGGAGAGAGGAATGGAGGATACAAAAGCAGTACTTTGATAACTCTTTTTTCATTTATTTATTTATTTATTTATTTATTAAAGATTTCTGCCTCTTCCCCGCCACCACCTCCCATCCCCCCCCCCAATCAAGTCTTCCTCCCTCCTCAGCCCAAAGAGCAATCAGGTTTCCCTGCCCTATGGGAGGTCCAAGGACCACCCACCTCCATCCAGGTCTATTAAGGTGAACATCCAAACTACCTAGGCTCCCACAAAGCCATTACGTGCAACAGGATCAAAACCCCATTGCCATTGTTCTTCAGTTCTCAGTAGTCCTCATTGTCCGTTATGTTCAGCGAGTCCGGTTTTGTCCCATGCTTTTTCAGACCCCGGCCAGCTGGCCTTGGTGAGTTCCCGATAGAACATCCCCATTGCCTCAGTGTGTGGGTGCACCCCTCGCGGTCCTGAGTTCCTTGCTCGTGCTCTCTCTCCTTCTGCTCCTCCTTTGGATCGTGAGACTTCAGTCCAATGCTCCAATGTTGGTCTCTGTCTCTGTCTTCTTTCATCGCCTGATGAAGGTTAATATTCAGGAGGATGCACTCAGCAGTAAAAAACAATGACTTCTTGAATTTTGCATACAAATGGACGGAAATTGAAAACGCTATCCTGAGTGAGTTAAGCCAGACCCAAAAAGAGGAACATGGGATGTACTCACTCATATTTGGTTTCTAGCCATAAATAAAGGACATTGAGACTATAATTCATGATTCTAGAGAAGCTAAATAAGAAGGTGAACCCAAAGAAAAACACTTTGATAACTCTTAATAATAGTAGAGGAATGTTAGGAAAATCATCGCATGTTTCTACTGCTCCAATTTAGGAGAACCTAGACTGCAAGACTGGGAACTTTGCATAAACCAAAGTGCAGAGGAAACCAGCAGTCAGCTTGACTATGTCTGGGACAAATTCTGGGTTCACTGAGACACATCTGGGGATTCACAAAATAATCATCTGAGGGAAGAAGAGCACAGATGCAAGAAGCCAGACACCAGAGGCAGCTTTTACCCCATGGCTATTTCAAAGCTGTATTTACCTTCCTAGCCATAGGGTATGCAACACGATTAACATGATTTTAGAATTATGGTGGGGCTCATAGCTGAAAGCCGTAATCTTCACCCAAACTTCCAAAGTCTAGTGGTTTGAATTGTGAAGTATAGAGGACTGCGGGGATCACTTTTTATTTCAATGGTATAATCTAAAAAAGGCCAGCTGGTCTGGGACTGAATAAGCATGGGTTGATTCCGGACTCTCTGAGCATGGCGGTCAACGAAGACTGATGAGAAGCCAAGGACAATGGCACTAGGTTTCAATCCTAATACATGAACTGGCTTTGTGGGAGCTTAGCCTGTTTAGAAGCTCACCTTCCTGGACGTAGATAGAAGACCTTCGTCTTCCCGCAGGGCAGAGAATTTGGACTGCTCTTCAGTATCGAGAGGGAGGGGGAATGGTGTGGGGGGAGGAGAAGAGGAGTGGGGATAGGGGGAGGGGAGTGGGGGGAGGGGGCAATATTTGGGAGGAGGGGAGGGAAATGGGAAACGGGGAGCAGGTGGAAATTTTAATTAAAAAAGAATAAAAAATAAAAAAAAAAAAAAAAAAAAAAAAAAAAAAAAAAAAAGTTTTCATATAAAAATGATTACCTATGAAGTAAACAGTAGGACCAGTAACCCCAGAGTTGCTACTTGCATAGTTCTTTTGTTCAACCACTAGAACATACATAATAGAAGTGAAATGAAGGTTTTTCCATGTCTCTCCTGTCCTGAAGAGAAGTCCCCTGCCTGCTGATCAGTATTCTGTACAACTCTCCTTCCTGAAAGTGCTGGATAATTTTTACTGCAGTTATAATTATAACATTTACTCATTTTTTTGGTGTAATTACTGATGCTCAACTTGACTATTTCAAAATCATTTGAATATTAATTTAAAATATATTTCTTTCTGCTTATTCTTTATGTATTTTTAGCTGTGACTACAGCTGTTTACTTTCTAAAAAGAGTCAAGGGAATGGCACTACTCAGAGGCTAGCTCATCAGACCTTTGTCACCAAAAGCTGAAATCACAGCCCACAGATTCATTGAGGTTCTCCAGTCCACACTCTGATTGTTGTGCAATAAATGATGAATTTATATGTGTTCTTTCTCATGGATTCTTGATTCATTATAGATCTTTTAAGACCTTTGTAAGTTCCTGAGAGGTGGAACTGGTATGGGTATCTTGTACAATAATAAGTCTTTGCTCCTGGATTCTAACAGAGACCCTAAAGATCTGTAAATTTTTGGGTGGCAGGAACACTTGAATTAATAATTTATGTTAATAATGTGTCTCATAAAGAAGCAATCTGTGTTTGAAGGTTGTATTAGCTTGTTTTGTTTTTTTTTTGTTTGTTTGTGTTTTTGCAACTTGATGCAAGCTCAAGTCATCTGTAAAGAGGTAACCTCCACTAGGAAAATGACTCCTTTAGTTCTTCTTGATTAACGATTGATATAGGAAATACTAGAACACTGTGGGTAGTGCCACTCTTGGGAAGATGGTTCTGGGTTGTTTAAAAGAGCAAGCTGAGCAAGTCATAGAAAACAAGTCAGGAAGCAGTGTTCCTTCATGGTTCTTCTTGAGTTCCTGCCTCCAGATCCTGTTCTTAGTTCTATTCGTGATGGATTATAAACTCTAAAGATCAAATATACCCCCCTTTTTGGTCATGGTGCTCTAGAAACTTAAGTAGAACAATGGTTGTGGATCAGTCTCAATCCCCATTGGCAGAGTAGAGTTCAGGATTGAGATTTATCTCAAGTGACTGATGATTTGATAGGCTACAAGTATATAATGGAAATAAGAGGACAACCCTAAACAGCATTTGGGGTTTAGAGAATAGGAGAGTTGAGGACTGTGTATATGTGCTAGGAATATGATGCCCCCCAATGAGGCAGGGCAGTAGTATATGCTCAGAGCCACCAGATCTCACCATGTTCTTCTTCTCTGTGTGATTTTATTTTAGTCATTTTAAATTTCCTGAGTCCAAATCCAGTAATTCTCTTACTTTTGAGAATGCACATGGAAAATTATTCAAAATAAAAAACCAATGGAAAGGTAAATGCACCCTTGTACAATTGACTACATAACTTGTATATTCCTTATGACCTTTGAATCATCCATATAAAATAAGTATCTGTCCGGTCTTAGCCTCTCAAACAGCCGAAATCACAGGCTTGCACCACCAAGCTCAATACAATTTTATTCAGTAATGCTCTTTTATTGAGAAAATATTTATTCTCAGTAAAATGAAACTATATTGGAATCAACCTATTCTAATTTTTCTGCTCAAATACTTTGGTCCTAGGAAACAATTTTGAGGATGTTAAATACGTCTCTTTTGCTGTCTTTCCCTGATCACTTACTAACAATCTTATTTTATTTGTGCTGATTATCCTTCTGATGAGTAGAGAAGTGTTCACAACTGAAAGGGAAGGAATGTAAATAAACCTAGGAAAGAAAACTCCAGGGAAGCTTGGGTGGATTGAAGCTCATGTCAATATAATTTCGATTCATTGAAATCTGTCTTGTGTAAATGGCATGATTGTGTATGGTGAGAGAGGAGAACTCTCTTCTGGATCTTCTAAGTATCTTGTATGTTTTTATAATTCTGATGGTCTTATTTAAACTAAAGTATCCACTTGTCCCTTTCCTCTGTCATGGTCTCTGCTTGTGTGTAAGATATGCTTAAGGAACACAGAGGCTTTCATCTTAACTAAGCAGGGGTTAGAACAAATGCATTCCTTCAGTTTATCTTTTTAATGCTTTTTTTCCTTACATAGTTTTTCATATATGTGTCTTTGATGTGCATTTGTGTTCATATGTACATTTGCAGGAGTGTTTGTGTATATGTGTGTGTGTGTGCATCTGTGTACTGGTATAACTATGTATAGTATCAAGATGAAGTTAGGAATCTTCCTCAGTCATTCTCCACATTATTGACTGTAGCAGGTCTCTCACTGAACCCTGATCTCAGAAATGTCAGGTAGTCTAGTAAGCCAGATTGACTCAGTTATCCATCCTTGCTTCCCAAGTGCCAAGACCACAGGAGTCCTCTACATCTGATGGCCTTTCATATGGGTTCTAGTTATCCGAATTCCAGCCCTGATATTTGTGTAGCATGTGCTTTATCAGTTGAGCCATCTCTGCAGGCCCTGTTTGCCTATTTTAAAATGATTTTAAAATGGAATTTCTAGTCCATGACAATTAAGCCTGTAGTTTGAAATCAGATGAGCCAGAAGACATTTCTCGGATCAAAATGTAACATATGCCATTATTTTATTGATGATATATGGATAGAGAAACTTTTTCCTCTATAGCTAGCCCAAATATGCTTTAGATAGCTTGGTCTTTTCATAATTAGCTCTGTGTGCAGTAGGCAAGCTAATAGTTAACTTTGTCCATGGTTTAAAGCAAATTCTGATGGTTCTATTTAATTTTATCCCAATATTATTTAAAACTTTCTACCATAGAAACATGAAGGGGAGTATCAAATCTTGGAAAGATGTTGAGTTTAATGCAACTCACTATTTAGAAGTTGAAACTAAGGCCAATATTAGCACTAAATGGCTCATATGATTCACTTGTGTGAAATTGCTAAGTCTTATTATTTCAATCATTAAAATAACCAGAGCAGATTGAGCATTTAAGTACTTGGTGACTAAATCAACCTCTAAATGGTCAATGCGGTGCTGTTGTATTTTAACATAACAACTAGTGAGAAGTGGGGGGGGGGGACAAGAGAAAAAGGTGAAGGATGTTCTTGGAGTTATGTGCAGTAGTTTGCTCAACAGCAGAAAGAAGTAACTGTGGTCACTGCAGTGACACATATAGACAATTGCACAGATTCTTAACATTTACTTACTAGCACTCGAGGTATGACAAAGATAACACCCAGTCTTCTCTTTGGTGCTGGATGAGCCACTTATTGGCTGATCTTAACTGTCTTTTGTCATTAGACTTTCTGTAGGCCACCTCACATTTACCTCTCTCAGTTGCTTTTGAGTTCCATTTGTTACTTACACAGTGCTTGTTGTGGTTTTGAGATAAGAACTCAGGTAGCTCAAACTGGCCTCAGACTGACTTGTGAAGCTGAGATGACACTGAAGTCCAAATTATTCTGCTTCCATCTCCCAAATAATCATATAAAATGGGTGAGCTATCTTTCCTTATTTCCACATCATGTTGGGCATAAAAATAATCTGCACTTAGTCGCTAGTAAGTACAAGTTGACTACATGACCAAATTCATTTCAATTCGCTCCCCTGTGCATTCCACACTGTAGGACACACACACACTATGCCTTCTAAACTGCAGTTTACACACTGTAAGACACTCACAGAATCCCTTCCATGCTGTAGTAAACACACAAAGCTATGCAGTCCACACTGTAGGATATCCACAGACCTATGCCTTCCACCCTGTACAACATCCACAGATTCATGCCCTACACAACTTTACAGTATACATAAACTTATGCCTTCCAAATTGTAAGAAAGACATAAACCCTATTCTTTCCACAGCACAGGACAGCCACAGCCACAAACTTATTCTTTCTATACTGTAAGATCCCTATAAGCCCATATCACCCATTCAATATGATATCTACAAAAAAAAGGAATACAGTTTCTGAAACTTTAACCTCATGAGGACTCAGAAAGACAGATTCATGTTTATGGCTTCACCTTTATTAACAGGAAACACACATTCACAAAACCGATGATCCTTTGATTTTCAAGAGAGAAGATATGAGAATTCAAAAAAGAGCCATATAGACTATGAGAGTTTACATAACCTTATCAGATAATTACCTTATCTTGGTGATTCTATGTTATTATATATAATAAATACTTTTGCTTTAGTCATTCATTTGTTTACCCTTTAAACTGAAACACCAAGAATACATCATGAACTTGGGAAATATCTATGTAGCTTCATGGTTTTATGGAGAACAGACAAGCATTCTCTATGAGGCAGGCATCAGAACAACCATTGACAGATAACAGCCTGACTTCATGGCATTGCTATTCACATCCAAAGGAAGCCCAGTTTACTAGATAATTAGTTGCTGAACTCAAGTATGTATACATACAAATGGTAAGACCTCTTATGTTTCATATTTCTCAAAATCATTTATATATCTCCTGTCTGCTACTGCTTAGATAATTAATGTTTCAACAGCCTGGGTGCTATCCTGATAAAATCCTACCACCATTTGCTGACATTAAGTGTCCTCAATCAAACTTTGCCTGCTCATGTCATAGAAATAGGACTTCTTGGGCTGTTGAGATGGCTCAGCAGCTCAAGATACGTGCTATTGGGCCTGATGACATGGATTCAGTCTGAGTGACACACATGGTAGAAGGAGATAACCAAACTCGTTCATTTGACCCATGACCTCTGCCAACAGGTGCCCATGAACATGCATGCAACAGCCACACAAAGTAAATGCAGTTAATTAAAAATTAAACTATAAAAGGAGTCCTTCCTATTTCTCCACAAAGATTTCTGGCAATTCTGTTGCTTTACATGAAGCATTATGTACATTCATGGTCTGTGTTTTTTATTTCTCTGACTTCTTCAAAAACAAGAAGTCACCATTTTTTTTTCTTACATTTATCATTCCATTGATGCAAATGCATGATTAGTCAATTCAGCACTCAAGGTGAGCTCACTGCACTGACTTACGGAGAAGAACATTATTGTATTTCCATGCCATTCTCAATCATTTCCTCTTTTTTTTTTTTTTTTTTTTTGGCCAATGTTTTACATTGAAATACTCACAATGATGCATAGACCCCTTTCCTGAGAGGTTACAGTGCAGGGTGAAATAAGAATACTTTCTGGTAATATATTGCTTGTCACACTGTGATTTCAAAGCACTTTGTTAACAAAGAAAGATTATTACCATCAATTTAATGGGACCTGAAACACATAAGTTAAATTACTTTTTCAAAGTTGAACAGAAAGTAAGTTAGTACATTGGAAGCATGATTCATGTGCTTGTCATTACCGTGTTTAATTCTATCCATTGGAACAGGAACACGCTTCCTTTCAGGCTGTCTTCCACATGACAATTTACGGCCCACTTCGAAGAGACGAAGCTAAAATGCATGGGCGTGGGAATCCAGGTTTACTTTGCACCATCTCTGTTTATCTTCAGAAATGTAACCTAATGGGACACAGTGAAAGTATGTCATAGCAACAAAAAGTGCCCCCAGTGCCCTATGCACACACTAGGTGTGGAACCATTCCTGAAATTTGCAGTGAAAAGATTTAAAGTGAAAATAGTGGGTGCTCGTTTTTATCACCTGTACTGACGTCCTTATTACATCATCTCACTGAAATAACATTATGATCATAATCTATGTAAGGTCAAATTTGTTTAAATAATGATCTAAATATTTAAGTACATATTATCACCTTTTAATGAGTGTTGTGTGAATTACATCAATTTAGTTGTTCAATTTTCTTATATTAACATAGGTAAATATATATATACTCATTTTGTGGACTATTGTGATTAATATATAACACCATTAAAATTTGAAATACTTAAAAAATTAATTATGTCATCAGTCTTTTTCTTTTAACTCATATGTAGTTATGAATAGTATAAATGACAGTGAAGTAACTTTTTCGCTTTTTTTTATTAAAATGTGCTTTAGAAGTAACTTTTCCCCTTTTTGTATTAAAATGTGCTTTAGTTGAATGGTTTCATAGAGTCATCATCTCGCCTCTGAGGCTGTAGAGGCACTAGGCTCATGAGTTCAAAGAAAGCTCAGACTACACAGTGAGACCCTAACTCAAAAAAAGTTCATGCAACTTTAGATAACAGAGGATTATGTTTTATCCTGAGCCAAGTTTCTTTATCAGGAATAGAGTGCACATCTTGCACCACAATTCCTTAGAATTAATCCCTTGCAATGCAAAAATATCTGCTTGGAATATTGTGCTTTATTATGTAGATTTTTATTATTTCAATCATCTACCATTAAGAATTCGGTAGTATATTTCTAACAAACCTACTCCACTCAGGGTGCCATAATATACACGAATATAACTCATCCAAACAGTACAACTGAAAATTTCATAGAAACAAAAAAATACAAACAAGTTATTATTTTTCCCTATAAAGAACCCAGTCATTTGTCTTAACATTTTCCTCATTATAAATTATTTTTGTCTAAATTCCATCCATTTTACTTCATATGATCTTTTTTCATCAATTTCTATTAAAGGTTTCTTTCCTTCAGTTATAACATAATTGCATTGTTTTCCTCTCTCTTGCCCCACTCCCAGCATGTCACAAACCTTTCCTTTTACTCTTTCATAGTTATGGTATTATTTGTCATTATGTGTTATCACATACATATATTCATATATATAACATATATATGTTCATAAATACATATTTTAACCAAAACTAAAGTTTCATTAGATGAATGTTCTAATATGAAGGGAAAGTGAGTTCTCTGGTGTGATAATTGGTGGTTTATGAACGCATTGATCAAATCAATCATAATCTTACTTGGAATTTTATACTTCTATAAATTTCTTCCACTTTATATATTCTGATTTGGGCTACAATTTTTCTTTGTTTACATTTGTTTGTTTCGTTTCTCTTTTCTTGAACAACTCAGCTTTTCTATTTTCTTTATGAACTCTGTAGATCTGGTAATCTGTATTTTCATTCTTCCTTATTTCTTTGTAATTTCATATACATTTTAGATCATCTAATTTGAACAATTTAGCTCCTTCCATTAAATTCTTTGTATTTGACTTGTGAAACATTTGTTATGTCTTTGCTTTCAAATTCTTAATTATGATCTGCATTTTTCTTTTCTTTTTTTAAAGATTTACTTTTCATTTTACATACCAACCCCAGTTACCCTTCCTTCTCGTTCTCCCCTCTTAACCTCCCCTTCTCATCCCCATCCTCTCCTCAGAGGGGGTAAGGCCTTCTTTGGGGAGTCAAAAAAGTCTGAGATACCAACTTGAGGCAAGACCAAACCCCTCCCTCCCATGTCAAGGCTGAGCATGGGAACTCCAAAAAGCCAGTATGTGTACTAAGAATAGTTCCTGGTGTAACTGTCCGTGTCCACACCACCTGCATCCCCAAACACATCAAGCCACATAACTGTCATCCACATTCAAAAGGTTTAGTTTAGTACCATGTAGGGTACCCAGCTGTCAATCCATAGTCCATGAGCTCCTATTAGCTCAGGTCAACTGTCTCTGTGGTTTTCCCTATCATGTTTTGACCCCCCCCCCTTGATCATATGATCCCTCCTCCCTCCCTTCAACTGAACTTCATGAGCTCAATCCAGTGCTTGGTTATGAGTTACTATATCTGCTTCCATCAGGTACTGGAAAATAGTTAAAAACTCCTGGGTAAACTGGGAGGGGAGGTAAAAGGGAGGGGATGGGGGATGACAATGTCAGGGATCAAGAACTGGGGGAGGAACAGAGAGGGAGAGCAAAGAAAGAGTAGGTTGATTGAGGGAGCCACTGTGGCGTTAGAGAGAAATTTGTCCTTAGAGAAATTCTCAGGAATTCACAAGGAGGACTCTATCTAAGACTCCTAGCAATAGTGGGAAGGCTGTCTGAAACAATGAATATTTTCTTAATAATTTTATTCTAGATACATATTTTGCTCTAAAAGACAGGCTTTTTCTTTGTTATGCCAACAAATAACTTACAGTAATTTTTCTTCTTTTCAATTTGACATCAGATTTTAGGGTTCTTTCTGTTCTATATGTATTGTTTTAGCACATGTAAGTATTGAATAATGAGATGTATCTTATTACTGCTGTTTTGCCTTTCTGACCATTATGTGATTTAGAAAGATTTTTTTTTCTTGTTTACATCTTGAGAGTCTCCCAATATAATTTGTGTAGTTGTTGTTTCTATTGGCAGCAACCTATCTGTTCCTCCGAATGAGCAACTCAAGCTGAGCTCTCCATCACCTGAGGGATCTTAGTCCTTACTCTTGAATAGACTCCTTGCACACTAACAGAATCCATTCTGAGTAATTCTGAATAGCTACATTCCTGTTCTCAAATAAATATCACTGAATGTATCCACCAGAATTAGAGCAGACACCCTGCATCCAAGACTGATAACCCTACAGAATGCAATGAATGTGCCATCTTTCTTGAAGCAGGCATTGATAACGTGGCATATGACAATAATTATAAATATTATAATAAGTTATCTCTTTAATCTCTCTTTTTGGTGACATCTTCAATGTCATCCTCTTGTACAAGAGACAATGAAAATACTTATCTTACATTATTCTTTCTTCACTTTTGTCATCTGTGTCATTTGTCCACTTGCATTGGCTCTTTACATTTGAAACTGTTGCAACCATTTATTGGGTAAAAACCCTGTAGTCTGTGATTACTCTCTTGGTCCTGGACAGCCTTCCTTGCAGGTACTACTGAGTGCCTCTGTGCTGACTTAATGCACAGAAGCTATACACAGCTGTATCGGTTTTCCTTGCAAGTCTCTTGATCTTCCTATAGTATCGTTATACTTAAAGTGCAATTGTCCCTGGAGTATCTCAGGAACATTCAGTGGATATATATAAAGTTCCTTTTTGTCTCACATAATAGTATTTGAATTGCATAATTATCCATTTTTTGCTTCATACTTCTGCTTTCAGTCAGCTTCTCCTTAGTCCTTCAGTGGATGCCATTTTCTTTCTTCACCAGCTGTTTTCCTCAACATTTCCTCGATTTCTGCTTTAGTGTGCTTTTCCTTTTCACTTCTACAATTAGAGTTCAAACTTTGACCATCGGGCCGTCCTTTTTCTTGTGGTCATTCATATTTGGCCCTCCTTGATGCAACTGGCCCCGAATTTTCTTCAGTTTGTCTTAATTTCTCTCTTCTTTTGGTTGTACAAGCCTCTTGGCAATACTTCCTTTGGCATGGCCAGAGCCTCAGTTCTCTGAATCACCCTTCCTGATTTCCTCTAACTCTCAAGTTTGGCTTTCCTCCATAGTTAAGATTGCTTCATGTAACTAAAAAATTAATACACAAAATTAATGATAGTAATGTGATTTTTATACATATACACACTTAATGGCTATATTTTCTGATAATCTCACCCATCTTTCTTTCCCTAATGCAGCTTCTGATTGCTGTGTTTACTCATTTTTAATGTTACATTTAAATTAACATTCCCTCTCCCCTTGGAATTACCAAACACAGTCCCTGTGGAAAAGGATGAAGAGAAGAAAACAGGTACATTAAATTCCTCCATGTATCTTTTTATCGGTAGATGCAAGGTATGCAATTTCTTGAAACTGTGCTTGCTCCCCGTCACATGAAGGCTTTATCTTCCCAGATCTACACTAACTCCAAGTACAGCCTGACTTTGCCATGAGGTTCCTTCATGCCTGTGTTATGGTACAAACTGTTTGCTTCTCTCAGTCATCAGATTCATTTCTGTGAATCTTAGTGCATTTCAGTAGCTTCGCTCTGAGCAGTGCCCTTTTACCCACATGCAGGCCAGTCAAGGTGAGTGCTCAGCATTGGAGCCATTGCGAGCTTCTCGCCACTCTTGGTTCAGGGTTTTCCAACACTTCTCATGCCTGTCTCATACAGGGAGTTCAATTCAGTCCTCCCTTGAACCACATGTACACATGTAATTTCCTTCGTGAGGGTTTTGTACTTTTTGCCATCAAACTAAGCCAGTGAAGAAGATGACATTTGCGATATTTAAATTTTCTTGTCTGTTCTCTTCGTGGTGCTGAACATTTCAGAAGAATAAATAGGAGCATTAAAAATACATCCAACTTCATTCCTAATAGGCTTGCAGCTTAAGAAGTAATTTTCATATATAATGTAAAATTGAACATATGATTACATTATTTACACATCCATGCTCTGTGAGTGACTGCAGGCCAACCAACAGCTCAGATGTGCCTGAAACACATCTTTCAGATGCTAATGAAATTGAAAATTTGTGTCACAGTAGTCATGGGGTGATATTTTAGTGTTTAAATGTAGTAGAATATGTATTCTCTTTGGTTTTTGCATGCAAAAATACTATTTCTAAAAATTTATGCATGTATATATAGCCATGCTTTTAGGAAAGGTAATATCAATAATAAGAGATATGGCTAACTGCTTTTGAAATAAGAAGTATAAACCTAAAATCCTATGATAGACTCAACAGAAGCAATTAACTTTCTTTGTTTTGTTTTGCTACCTTATATTAGTATGAATTATTTTTCAGCAAAAGTCAAACATCCCATGGACAAGAAAAGCAAAAGTAATAATTTTTATAAAAAAATTCAACATTAAAAAACACTCTGATTTCTTTGTTACTATTTTGTGGAATAGTCACATGAAAATTTTGGGAAAAAATATTTCCCAAATTCTCAGTATTATTAAAGGCAAAGAACGTTACAAAAGTGGTTTGATTCTTAAAGAAAAATTGTCAGACACTAAACTTCTTTCAAAGCTTGCTCAAAAACAAAGTTATGTCAAATATATAATACAAAATTTAAACATGCCAAGCATACTGGCAGCATCACCAGAGGTTATTGTTACAATTTGAAACAAAGGAGGGATTTGCCACTGAAGAAATTTTGTTATTGAAATGAACATATTTGTTACATGAGCACACCTGGTAGAAGACATTATTAATAAAATGATAAACTGATAGATGTAAACCAGAAATGTACTTCTTGGTTCATTACTAAGGTAGCAAGAAGGTAATGATGATGGGGCATCTCGTTTTTTAATTTAGAAGACATAGATGTTATAAATGGATATTTTATATTTTACTTTGACTTAATTTTGAAAAGCACATGATGGAAAATTCACATTTTAAAAAATCTGACATATTAGGAAAATTATGATTTTTATATAATTTTATTTCCATACAGAGGAGAGTCTAAGGAGAAGTGACAGATTCACAACTTCACATTGCTTATCAGGTGGGAAAGTACAAAGTGCTTTTGGCTACCTCTGTCCTCCTCTGAATCCAACCTTGAAGTTCTACAGAAGAACATTTGATATTTTAGGTATCAAAGGTAAATATTTAGACATCATAAGGTAAATATTAATTCTCTAAAATCCCCGTAGAGGAATAAATCTCTGTTTGCTAGGTAGAAATGGGGGCAAGGTGGTGGTCAGTGTGAAGTCCTTAGTCAGGGACCATCAGTCAATCCGCGGTACTGCAGGAGCTCCATTCCTGCGCAAATTCCTTGTGTGAAATCCCAATGCTGTACAATTCCTAGATATAATGTCCTGGATTTTGATAACTCCAAGTTGGGCCTTGGAAATATATGTCAACAGACTCAAGAGTCTCAGAGATCTATTTCCTGAGACACAGCACACTCCAGAAAGTTTAGTTTGAGGTTCAGTGCAGATTTTTATTTTCTGTTTGTGAGCTGTGTATCTGCAGCTTCTGTAAGGTAGCACTAGTTGCTGTTTGCTGGAGAAACTGTTTGTCCATGAAGCACATTTTGATAGAGCTTCAGTATAGGAAGATAGGAGAGGGTATATGAACCCCACTGAAACATTCATCACAATATTCCCTGAAAGTTAACGCTTGGTGAGCTAAAAGAGGATCTGATCATTGTGGAAAGGAACCTAGAAATATGTTTCTTTTAGAGGGAGAGATTATAAGAAGCTTAAGGAGGTGTTGTATGAGAGAGATATATAAAACATTGTTTATTTATACTAGAGGAAGTTCCAACAACACATTAAGACATGCTCCTATTCATACAGCTTGGTGAACTGATGGACCTGTTAGAGTTATATATAAAACAATGAATGACTCAAGGAAGCTATTTCATCATAGCCTTATCCCAGCCATGGGTGTTGATTAATTAAAAGTAGAATCTTTGAAACTTCAACCCCAATCAAAATAATGACCAAATGACCTTCAAATAAAATAAAGGCTGGAGTTACATACAAATGTAGAAAACATAGATAAATAGCCAGGAAAACAACATTAAGAGGCCACACTGATTCGTGGAACCCATTCTAATTCACATTGGTACAGAATTTTATGATTAGATATTTAATCTACATATTAGTATATTGAAATCGCCTAGGGAAAGATGGCAAATACAATCATATAAGTAATTACAAGAAAATACCAGAGATAAAAACTGTAACACCATAAAAATTCAAACATAGATCCAGCTAGAAATGGAAAGGACAGAAAATCTGTTGGAAGAATCCGAGAATTTATACAAATTAAGTTGTAGACAGAGTTCTGAGAATTTTTGAAAGCAGCAAGTTATAAGCAGGCAGCCTGAACAACAAGGAAACAGTCTTTAGTTATACAAAATTCAAGCTGCTAAAACACAAAAAGGAAACTAAAGATCTAGATAAAAATACTAACCAGAAAGAATAGAGGATAAGAATTATGGAAAATTCATATTACAGGTGATGTAAGCCAACCGATAATTGAAGTACATATTTAGGGTATCAAAAGTATTTTAAATGGAAGTAAATAAGTCTGAAAGTATGGTCAGTCTGTATTTCTAAAACCATCAAAAAATGTCCTTCAAAGTTAACAAGAAGCCTGTACTCTTAGCACTGGGGAGTTAGATGCAAAACATCAGAACTCAAGGCAGCTTTGCTTGATGGTCAATTTGAGGCAAACCTTTGTGAGTCCTACCTATCTTCAAATGAAAATTAAGATGAAATGAAGTTTTCAGTTGAAAATTGACTGATTCTTCTATGATTAATGTACATCAAGGAGTAATCTAGTATTCTACTCTTCACGCCCTTAGATTCACACTGAATGCCAAAGAGACCTGGGCTTACTGATGCACTGTAGTCTCAGAATGCAGGTGGCTATGACTTGGGGACTTTGTTCTGTCTAGACCCATTGCCACTAATCATGCTCATCTTACCACGGAAATAATTACACAGTAGCTAACTGAACTACTTCCTCCAAAATCTCCAAACTCTGAAACTCCAAGAATGCAGTTGCGCCTTTTTATCATAATTTTTTAAATTAAAACTCTCTATCAGCAAGAGGACCCTTATTCACTTGTATTGAACTGAAGAGGTGCTGTAGATATCTCCAGACTCATACCTGAGTAAAGGAAAGTCTATAATGCAATGCGGCAATCCCACCTAGATAGAAAAGAAACATGAGTTAATGCTTCACCCTTGTCATGGAGGCAGCATTAATTTTAGCTCCAGCAAAAAAAAAAAAAAAAAAAAAAAATGGCCAAGGACTTATTATTGATATGTAAGTTGAAGTCATGGTTATGATTGTAGTTAAAATTTGACACTGCAAATTATTCTAAATGTTTAGTGAATATTCCTGTTAAGCATCCATTTGAAATTCCTTAAGCCACTGCATTTCTTTTTCTTGTTTGTGTACTAGAGTTACTCAGAAAATGGGTAAGGAAAAAAAAATCCTTTCTCACTTTCAATGTCATTTTGTAATAGTTTAACTACAAGGCAGTTGGACACCGAAGACTGAGTGCCAACTGACTGGAAAGAGTTCCTTTTGGGCCAGGGAAAATAATTCATACATCAATGTTATCTTAAGCTATTCCTTTGAATGATGATATGTAGTCACCTGGGAACAAAGAAGTGAACCCTGGCGAACTAAGCCACACATTTATTACTTGATAGGAAGAGCTGAGCTATGGTTGCAAATGGTATGCCCTTCAGAAAATAAGTGGCCAGACTTTTCTGAAAGTGGCCTTAAAGCAATGATCTGAAGTTCCTGGTGATTTTTAAGTTCCTCTAAATCCAGAACTATAGGCAATAGTAGTTAGTAGGTTCTTTTATTTGTTTGCTTAAGCACACACTCATCTAGATTTACAAGTTCCATCTACATGCCAGAGTGAAGGGCTAGCAATGTGTCACACCCATTCTGCCCCTCCTCTGAGTGCTGTATAAGAGAATTGCTTGTAATAAGCAATTATTACAATCTCTGACAGTTTTAGTAGGGTAGCTAAAGTAGTAAAGCAAGCAAACCTTGAAAATCAGTTGTTTGGGGACAAGTTGTAGACAATGCCATATCTGAGTGTTGTAGGCTCAAGATAAATTTCTCTCTCCTTTCCATTGTGGAAATCTCCATCTTCACAGAAGTCTAATTTCTGTCCTGTGATCTGTTTTCAGTTTTTTCTACTGAAGTTTTCTCATCAAGGGAGGAACTGGAGTAACGTATGCAAGGAAATTCAAGAATTAAATTGTTTATGTAATCATCTTGCCTCTTTAACATGAATGGGTTTTAGAAACAGATCTTACTGTATAAGAAAGTTAAGCCTTTGGGTTGTCAGACACAATCCCTCCTTTAATATTGTGTGAGTTTGAACAACTATAACTCTCACATTTAAAACTGAGATAAAATAGAATGTTAATGGAAGGGTTGTATATGCAGCCTTTGCTTAAGTTCTTACATGGAGTTCCTAGCATGATCTCCTCCAGTATCTAAACTGTTAGATGACCAACTTGCTTTTGGTCGGTGTTTTATCACAGCAATAGAAACCCTAACTGAAATGGGTTCAAATGTGAAGGTTTGAAAACCGCTTTTCAAAATTTAATTCTATTTTCATGCTTTGGGTATGAAAAGTTGGTGCCCTTAGTCATCACACTCATGTTGAGCTTAGTCAGAACACGGTTCCAGAAATTCTCAAAGACACACAATTCCTAGGACAAAAAGCAGCGATAGGGCCTCCAAATTTTCGGCTGATGTATTACTGTGGATCAAGCTCTGAACCAGTGAGTAAACTTAAAGAACTGCAGAACTGAATGGTTTAGATTTCATTAATATCACATACACCTGTATGTACTTATAAATGACCTCTGGGGACTTCAGAACTTACAAGGACATGGAAAGATGTGGTTCCAGACAGAAATTCAAGAGCTAGTACAAAGAAAAGAGTATGATTGCTAGGCTGGAGAAGCTACTGATGTTTGAAACACCCAAGAAATAAGGAAATTCTACTGTGTGTGTGTGTAAATATGTGCATATATCACATTTATATACATATATCACATACATCGATATTTTATATGTATATATGTTCAATATATGTAATACACATAAAAATAATACATAAATGTATCACACAAGTAGGTATTTGTATGTGTGTGATACATTTATATATATTCATAAATTTATATGAAATTATTTAGAATAAGTCAATGGGGTTTATGAAACCACTGAAAAGATATGAAAATCATAAGATAATGAGAAGAGGTAAGTCTGAAATTTTGATTTTCCGTTTATAAGTAAGTGGTTTCAAGTTTTAAAGCGTTTCGTTTACACAATCTCATTTCTTTGTGCAGCATCCCATAAGACTCCTGTGCTTGCTTTACATTTGTCTTAGTATTGCAGGAAACTGAGCTTCATCTCCATCAAGCCATTTTACCCTTAGGCTATAAAAATAAATAGACATATAAGTAAGATTGGAATCCAGGACTGCTGACTTAAGTCTCGTGCCACTTTTTCTTACATTGCTTTACTTAAATATTTGTTACATATATATATATATATATATAGAGAGAGAGAGAGGGGGGAGAGAGAGAGAGAGAGAGAGAGAGAGAGAGAGAGAGAGAGAGAGAGAGAGAGAGTAGAGAGTAGGACACACCCTGGGGAAATGTCAGAAGAAAGGAAACTGGTGCAATGTTTGTAAGATGCCCAGGAAGGAAACAATAAGTAAGCACATCCTTTATGATGCTTAAGAATTCTAGTGTATGATACTGCTGTAAAAGTTATGCTACTCTCTAGAGCAGACAAAAATTTAGTTATGAAGAAAATGATTAGAGGTTGAAAGCTGCTCAGGAGTTCTAATGGTCTCAATTTTGTTCACAAAATAACTTATAAACCACCCATATTTTAGCAGTACCACCTTCTCTTGATTTATAATCTCTTTTTTATGGGTTCAGAATGGAATCAATGGTCTGGAAGAGCACAGGAGTGTAATGCTTCCCAGAAGAGATGATGCTAGAAAAATTGTGCTGTCGTAGCAATTTTGGTGCTCTTTTCATAGGTCTACAGGTTGTTTTCTTTCTCAACTGTGATCTGGAAATGTACAACTGGAGGCTCTCAATAAATGCTTCAGTGTGTGACTGGCTAATTTTATTAACATCAGCTGTCTCTGAAATGAAGCTGTGTTATTCCGTAGCAGGAAGGACGTGGTGTGGAGGAGGAGGCTCTACTATCAACTTGGACTGGGAGAAAAGAAAAACTGCATATGAGCATCCCAAGTTTGCATTTCTCTATGAGTGGAGTTTCAGAATCCCTTGTTTATGTTATACTTACATTTCTTTAAGACTTCCTTGAAGAAAACATCCACTGCTATGATTGCTATTGTTGTTACCATTATTTTTGAACAAGTTCTATAGTTACCAGAGTCTCTTTAACAAGAAAATATAATTTTGTCTCTCTCCTGGCCTCTTTTCTAGCTCTCTTTTGCACAGGTGAAATGTATTTCCAAAACTAATTTTTCAGAGTAGGGTCTGCCAAAAACTTCCTCAAAGTAGGCACAACCGTGAGACCTTTTGATGAACTAATATCAAGTTAGCCTAAGAAGATACCTGTTGTGTCACTTAGTAAAGCATTTCCAAGCTTTACAAATCATTCTAAACCCTGAATTAGAAGATGCTGCCATTGTTCCCTCCAGTAATCACCATTCTGACTTCGCTGCATTCCTCTCTCAACAGAGTTGTTTGTAATAATGAGGAAGCACATTGCCTTTCTGCTTAAGAGATTCCAGTTGCTTGTCAAACTGCATAATGTATTTGCCCTTGCTGGAAGGGACATATGAATGGAAGAGAGTCATAAACATTTTTTTCAATGAAACTTATATTCTGACTTTTTTCTTAGGGTAATTGTAACTTTCCCTTTGACTTTTAACTTAATACATAATTTAAATGATTAATCACTATCTAGTAAACTCCTATGATGTGCTATGATTATATTGGCAGTATGGAAAATTTATATCACAGTAAAAAAATGAGAGAAGAGAAAAAACTCAATGTTAACATTCCAATTTTTCATATCAATATCCAGTGCTCAGACTTTTGATTCTGTGACTGAATCATGCTTAATTAAGAAAGGTGAAACAAATACCTCCTAAGAACTTTTAGAAAGCAATGCCTTAGAGGTTGCAGCAGCCTACATGATGGCCAAGGTGGGGAATAACCTCTCTATTGATTGAAACTAATCCTGCCATGTTCAGGGATAATTGCCAAATGCAGTCAAAAACAGTGATTGTATTATTCCAGGAAGAAGAGAAAAGTCACAGTTGACTACAAAAAGGCACAACAGGACCCATGAATCAACGTGAATTGTGAGCCTGTTATTCCATTATGTGAACACAACTGTTTACAAATCTCACGGTTTATGAAAGCCATTTAGACCCTAACAATTAGTGTTGGGAAGCAGAATCACATTATCTTCTTGAGACCATTTCTTTTTGCTTCTATTCACATCCTCAGAAGTCATAAGACATGACACCTGCCATCATTCCTATTTATAAATTCCTACATACCTGGTAGAAAGTAGTTGGGAATTTAAGATTATACATATTTCTCTATGGGAACAACTTTAATATTAGTTTATTCTCATGAACGTCCACATATATACAACTGAGTAGTTTAACGTGGCAGAGTTATATTGTAAAAGAAGAGAAATAGATCTCAAAAGACTCCAGAGGAAAGCACAGCTTAGGAGAAGAGGTAGAGTTATTAGATGAAGCCTTCTGCTACTCACTTTCTACTTCTGCTAGAAGATCAGCCTCTGTAGCTAAAATGACAGTGATACTTGAAATGAAAGAAATTAAATTGTGAAGAAAGGAAGAAAAGATGAAGGAAAAAGATAAGATAAAAACATCTACAAAGAAATATCAGAAACACAGGATGGCCAATTTCTGTGTTTTAAAACTTCTTTCTTTTCAGCTTAAATAGTCTTCTGTAATATAGCATAGTCCATCTTTTAATATTTTTACTTAAATTAAATTCTCTCCTTTTTGTAGTGGTACAGTTTAGGAGCTATGCTATTGATATGTTTCTCAATACCACCTCTAAAACAAAAACATATAAAAACACATATTTGTATATTTAACTGTAGTTGTACAAAATAGTAGTTAATATATTTTAGTCAATTACAGAGAAAGATACATGATGTTTTCATGTTTATATTTTTAACATTTATTTATATTTCTTTTAACTATGTGTATGCATTTTCATAGAGGTTTTTGTATGCAACATGTAGGCTCCCTTAGTTGCTAAAGTTGTTGAATATCCCAGAGCAAGAGTTAGAGGGGATTGTGAGCCCGTTGATCAACATGCTGGAAAGCAAATCTAGGTTGTCTGAATGAACAGTATATTTTTTTAATCAATGCAGTCATCCCTTCAGCCTTATAGATGACATTTAAAGATCTACATTGTTTCTCCATATTGCTGTTCAACGTAAGGCATTGTGCCAAGGGTTTAGGAGATATACTATTGAATAATATGATGGCCATAATACACACATAATGTGGAAAGTGAAGTATTATGTATTAACCCATGCATTAATAGCAGTTAGTTTTGTATATCTGTCTGCAAGATTTATTGATACATGCATAAAATAGTTCTCTATACTACTGTGTGGTCTGTTGTAAAATATGGGAGTTTTGTTATTTAAAGGACAGTTGACTTCACCTTCTTCACCTTCCAAAACTTGAAATATTATTTTCTGTGATGCAGGGTATATTAATGTATTAACCCAGAATTATTTATATTGAGGTAAACTGGCCATTTAACTGATTGTGAAAAATTGATATCCCTGGGAGTTGCAGAGATGACTGATAGGTAAAGGGCCTTGGTACTCCTACAGAGGACCTAGATCAAGTTCTCATCACCAAATTTGTGACTACAACTCCAGGTTATATGACATTGTGATCTGGACTTAGTGGAAAAATGCACTTGTAAATACATATGTACACACAGAGAGATACAGACACATATGCTTACACACACACACACACACACAGAGAGAGAGAGAGAGAGAGAGAGAGAGAGAGAGAGAGAGAGAGAGAGAGAACAGGAAAAGAACAAGATAGAGACAGAAACTGACAGAACCACACAGAGGAGTGACTATAATGAAAATAAAAGAATTTTGTAAATATACAACCTAGAATTCCTGAGATATCTGTGTCAGACTTCCAGAAGATAAAAAAAAAATTGAGAAATAGGAATTTGTCAGAAACGTCATAGCATGTTCTGAGATACAATGTTTGTTCAATCTGCTGGCCCAGCAACTCTCAGACTCTTTAGTACCACAGAGACATGACAGCCATGAAAAGCACCATATAATGATGGAAAAAATTAATTTGTTACAATTATTCAAACTCAAGCTCTTATTCTGCTCATGAAAAGGGGAAAAATGACATACTAAAAAGGATACCACTGACTGACCAGATCTCAAGATTGAGAGATTGAGAGCTTGGGGTGGAGGGTGGATGGGGGTAAGGGGAGATGGGGAGAGAGAAGTAAGAAGGGGAGGATGGGGAGAGCTTGGGGGAATGGGACAGTTGGGATGGAGGAGGAGTGGATATGGGAGCAGGGAAGTATATATCTTAATTAAGGGAGCCATTTGAGATTTGGCAAGAGAATGGACTCTAGAGGGGTTCCCAGGTGCCCAAGGAGATGTCCCCAGCTTGTTCCTTGAGCAGCTGAGGAGAGGGCGCCTAAACTAGCCCTATACTATAGCCACACTGATGAATATCTTGCATATCACCATAGAACCTCCATCTGGCAATGGATGGAGATAGAGACAGAGACCCACATTGGAGCACTGAACTGAGCTCCCAAGGTCCAAATGAGGAGCAGAAAGAAAGAGAACATGATCAAGGAAGTCAGGACTGCGAGGGGTGCACCCACCCACTGTGACAGTGGGGCTGATCTAATGGGAACTCATCAAGGCCAGCTGGACTGGGACTGATGGAGCATGTAATCAAACCGGACTCTCTGAACGTGGCTGACAAGGAGGGCTGACTGAGAAGCCAAGGACAATGGCACTGGGTTGTGATTCTACTCCATGTACTGGCTTTCTGGGAACCTAGTCTGTTTGGATCCACACCTTCCTAGACCTGGATGGAGGGGGGAGGACCTTGAACTTCACACAGGGCAGGGAATGCTGACTGCTCTTTGGACTGGAGATGGAGGGGGGGTGGAGGGGAGGAGGTAAAAATTTGTAATAGTAATAATAATAATAATAATAATAATGCACCAATGAAACAAACACCAAAATCAAAGAAAATGTCTGAAAGTGGGCCAGTTTTCAATAACTTCTATTACAATTGTATGAGAATTTTGAATTTGTTTAGTACAGAGATCCAGAGTCATAATTGACAAAAAATGTACATGTGCAAAGAATGTCAAATTTGATGACTATAAAAAGATCATTCATCTATAAAGCCATTACTGTCAAGAAAATCTTAGAGACTGACATGGGTTACTAACTTTTTTTGTAAACATAGCTATTGTTGAGTTAAATACTATAAAAGCACTTGGTTTTATTTGGAGAGAAAAATAAGAGATTTATTTTTTCCTGATCATTTACCATTTGTAATGATATATATTACTTTGTTTATGCATTCCATTAACTAAAAGATGGTTTTCCCCTATAAAGATTTGTTTATTGTGCTTGTTAAATAAAACGATGATTGGCCAGTATCCAGGTAGGAAGTATAGGCAGTGCAGCCAGGCAGGAAGTAGAGGCAGAACAATGAGAAGAGGAGAATTGTGGGAAGAGGAAGGTCAGTCTGCAGTCATCATCTAAACACAGAGGAAGCAAGATGTGACTGCCTTGCCAAAAAAAAAAAAAAATACCAAGCCACATGGCTAACACAGAAAAGAATTGTGTGCTTGTATAAGTTTTAAGAGTTAATAAGAAGCCTGAGCTAATAAGTCAACCAGTTTATAATTAATATAGACTTCTGTGTGTTTCGTTGGGGCTAAATGGCAATAAACATGGCTCCGGCCAGTAACTCTGCCATGAGACTAGACTTTCAGAAAGCTAAAGATTCACTGGATCTAGCCATCAAAGGTTTTAATCCTAGCCATATCATTTAGCAAATTAAAGACTCAAGTGGTCAGAAAAAGAGAGATATAGAGCAAAGATAGATTCAGATGAAGAAAACCTCTAAGTGGTTAACAGTGTACTTAAAATATATATTTAGGTTTGGGAGAGAAAAGAAAAAGGATAAAGTCCTTAAAATAATAAAGAAAGATAGAGAGCCGGGCGGTGGTGGCACACACCTTTAATCCCAGCACTTCGGAGGCAGAGGCAGGTGGATCTCTGTGAGTTTGAGACCAGCCTGGTCTACAAGAGCTAGTTCCAGGACAGGCTCCAAAACCTCAGAGAAATCCTGTCTATAAAAACAACAACAACAAAGTCTAAAAAAGAAAGAGAGTTATTGGGTGTGGTGGCATACACCTTTAATCCCAGCACTTGGGAGGCAGAGGCAGGTGGATCTCTGTGAGTTCAATGACAACCTGGTCTACAGAGTAAATCCAGGACAGCCAAAGATACACAGAGAAACCCTGTCTCAAAAAGCCAACAAATAAAAATAAAAATAAAACAAATATAGTTGAAATCAAGCCATGTAAAGATGGAAAATACACAGAGAGTCTGAATACTGTATGTTATTGTGTTGTCTTTGAATTGTTTGAATACTGAGAAAGGAGCAACAGCTGCTAAAAGACATTTAATTATAAATGCTGCTGGATTAATCCAATATATGTATTTTGAAAATGCTTTGACTTCAAATTTTAAGTAGCATATTTATGTTACTTTGGAGAAGAAGTTTTGCTTTTGTTTCTACAGGAAATGAGAGACTGTGGATTCATTCTGGGCTAATAAAAATCAGGTTTGATCAAGAAAGACGTACTTAAGAATCTCCAATAGGAGCAGATAGATGGTCCAGATGATCCAACATTTCAGAGGACCTCTGTAGAGTTTCCTCTGAGTTCTACATCCACAGAAATTTCAAGACTGCTGGTTGAGATAATCTAGCCTCACAGAATATTTTATTCAGTACTTGACCATAATTCAATATTTTCTTTAGGTCCCCATAAGATTATCAGTGCTCCCCAATAAGCATGAAAGAGCCTTAAAAACTATGCCCGCATTCCAAAAAAAGGGATTATGGGTATATTCCTTTGTTTAGAGTGTTCCCTACAATTTGTTTGAATAATGGTCAAGAAAAATGCTAAATAAGGGTGATTTGATTCAGAGTTTTTGCTTTGGAAAAGGAAGGGGGTAAGTCCTGTGTGACAATGGCTTTACCCTGTAGAGATTTGTTTTTTGTACTTGTTTAATAAAACGCTGATCAGCCAGTAGTCAGGCAGAAAGTATAGGTGGGACAGTGAAAACAGGAGAACTTTGGGAAGAGGAAAGGTCAGTCTGTAGTCATCATTCAGTCACAGAGGAAGCAAGATCTGACTGCTTCACTGAAAAAGGTACCATGTCATGTAGATAACACAGACAAGAATTTTATACTAATATAAATTATAAGAGTTAATAAGAAGCCTAAGCTAATAAACCAATCAGTTTATAATTAATATAGACTTCTGTGTGTTTCTTTGGGGCTAAACGGCTGTGGGACCAGGCAGAACAGAAACCTCAGTCAACAGGGCTACACTCCGAAAGACAGGTATTTTAGTTTTAAGCATTTGCTGTTGGGGTGGAGCTACATTTTGAAGCAAAGAAAATAATAAACATAGATGAGGTATATAGTAATATTCCTTAAGGAACGCAGTTTATCAGTTGTATAAAAAAAAAACTAAGATTATGTCATTTGCTCTTGAAAATTTTTACAACAAGCTCTGGAAGGTAGACTCATGGACATTTGTTTGAGCAAGTTGTGTATATGACTGTTCATAAATAAAATAATGACTGGCTAAATCTTGCTGGTCACTTTTCATTCTCCCTTCAATTGACTTTCTGGTTCTAGTTGACATAATGAGTAAGTCCTGGTATGAAAAATAATATTGCAGTTTTTCAAAGTCATATTTTGTTCTTCTTTCCATTTTATTGACCACTATTCCTTAGCTCCTCTTGTGTCTCTTTCTCATTCTTAACTCAAATGGCCATTATCTGAATGCCTTCTCAATCCTATATCATTTACCTGGCAAACATGCATCTTCTATTACCATTTCTAATGTGGAATTTTATCCCTCAATGCTTATATGTCCAATTGCCTATAATATTTATTCATGCATCTAAAATTCCATACAGAATTAAACTAAAAAGAAACAAAGAACTTTTCTCAAAGAAACGACCATTCTGATTTTCAAAGTGAGTGTAAAAGTTTCCACTCCCACCAGCACATCTCTTATGTCATATCCTTTCCAATGTAGGTTGTCTTTAGGTTTTTTTTTTTTTTTTTTTTTTATCTTAGCCATCTGACAGGCATAAGATGGTATCTCAGAGTCATTTTTATTTGCATTTTCCTGATGACAAAGATTGTTGGAAATCAGTATGGAGGTTTATCAGATTGGGAATCAATCTACCTCAAGACCCAACATTACCACTCTTGGGCATATACTCAAAGGAGGCTCAATAACATCACAAGGATACTTGCTCAAATATGTTTATACCAACATTGTTTGTAATAGAGCCTGGAAGCAACCTCAACCAAAGAATGGTTAAAGAAAATGTGGTACATTTACACAATAAAGTATTACTGTGCTGTAAAAATCAATGCATCTTGAAAATTGCAGGCAAATATATGGAACTAGAAAAAAAATCATCCTGAGTGAATTAACCCAAACCCAGAAAGACAAACATGGTATGTACTCACTCATAAGTGGAAAGTAGATGTAAAGCAAAGGATAAGTAGGCTACAATCCTCACCCCCAGAGAAGCTAGGTCACAAAGAAAACCCTCAGGGGACATATGGATCAATCTGAGAAGGGGAAATAGATGAGATCTCCAGGGTAAACTGGGAGTGAGGGGGTAGTACAGGTGAGGTAATGGGGGATGAGAACACAAGGGAACAGCTTGGTCAAGATGGGGGTGGAATAGAATGAGATAGAAATCAAAGGAATTTATTGATAGAGGGTTAGAGAAAGTGGACAAATTAGCTCTTTTTTGAAGGTCTAGTAGAATTTTGCTCTGAAACCATCCGGCTCTGGGCTTTTTTTGGTTGGGAGACTTTTATAACTGCTTCTATTTTCTGGTAAGTTATATGTCTATTTAAATTTTTCATCTGGTCTCGATTTAATATTGGTTTGTGGTACTTATCCAGAAAATTTTCCATTTCTTTTACATATCCCAATTTTGTGAAGTGCAGGTTTCATAGTATGATATAATGATTTTTGAATTTCTTCAGTTTCTGTTGTTATGCCCCCTTTTCATTTCTTATTTTGTTAAATTGGATGTTCTCTCCATGCCTTTTGATTAGTTTCGATAAGGGTTTGTTTGTCTTGTTAATTTTCTCAAAGAACCAGTTTTTTTCATTGATTATTTGTACTGTTTTCTTTTAATTTTTAATGATTTCAGCCCTCAATTTGATTATTTCCTGTCATGTACTCCTCTTGGGTGAGTCTGCTTCTTTTTGTTTTAGAGCTTTCAGGTAAGCTGTTAGGTTGATAGTATGAAATTTCTCTACTTTCTTCTTAGCACTGATTTCATAGTGTCCCATAGGTTTGGGTATGTTGTGATGTTGTGCCCAAAGAAAAGTTGTTTTGAAAAAAAATAACAGAACAAAACAAAACAAAAAAACCCACAGCATTTTTACTCTAAATATTCCCTCCAAATTGTAGACTTTTTCACTCAAAGTGTTCGCTCATATACACAACATGCTTAATTGCCTTTCTTTACATCACTGTACCAATTATTTTATCTCTCAGCAAATTTGATTGACCCTACCCTTCAGTGTCTTTTATATTTATTGATCCCCTCTATGTCTAAGATAATCCCTCTTCTACAAAAATCATAATCATCACTCAAAAATATTTCAATTATCTTCTCTTTTGTTTCGTATATCTACCTTGGTACCTGCGTGGTATATTTTTTACCCATCATCTGGTATGATGGCATTTAAGTAATATCTACCACTCCCATACTTAAAATTCATAGAATCTTTTTAAGAAGTAGTTTAAAACTCTTGAATGTTCTTCATGGCCATGAATAATCTCAGTCCTACCTATTGATTTGTAATGTCTGGTAACATTTTACCTTTATTGACAATATTGTATCTGTAAGGAGTCCCTTCCTGTCTTACATCTGGGAAGTTGTTCAGTGTTTGTTTGTAGTTGTTCTTCTTAGTGGAAGTTCCCTATCTGAACATTTCTATCAAGTTTTTACAAAAGTGACACCACCTCTGATTGTAGAGAGAAGCTATTCACTTCCATTTCATACCTCCGGCTTTTGTATTATGCTTTATTGTTTTCTGGCATTACTGTTCTCCAGTCTCTTCAATTTTTACAAATGACAAATAGAGATGTTGTTAAAATGAGGACAAATATGTTGAATTCTCCTCACTCAAATCAGTGCCTACATAGGCTACATACTCAACAAACTGTTCTTCAATGAGTATAATTATGTCTTACATAGCCACTACAGAGAGAATTCTCTCAATGAGACAATGAGACAAACATGGCAAAATACATCTTTTTTTTTTTTTTTTTTTTTTTTTTTTTGGTTTTTTGAGACAGGGTTTTGGAGCCTGTCCTGGAACTAGCTCTTGTAGACCAGGCTGGTCTCGAACTTACAGAGATCCGCCTGCCTCTGCCTCCCGAGTGCTGGGATTAAAGGTGTGCGCCACCACCGCCCGGCTGGCAAAATACATCTTAAACAAAACAAAAGCTTTGAACTCAGTGGAACTGTAAATTAGCCCCATGTGACTTAAAATTGCCAATTTTAGGAAAACAATAATAAGAAGCAACAGATATCTCTAATATATTTTAAATGTTTATTAAATATAGATTCTTGTCTCATACAATACATCCTAACCATAGTTTCCTCCTCTACTATTTCCAGCTTCCCAGCTTCCTCTCTCTCCCATATCCACTTCCAAATTTATAAAATATTGGAAATATTCAATCTATGGTTAAACTTGCCTCTAATAAAGTCATTTAATCTACATTATCCATCTTCTCTTGATATTTATGCTCATAGTCATGACTCCAAGGCCTTAGGAAATTCCTAACATATTTGATCTTGATCTCCTGATCTGTCTGAAGTCAGCAAGGATAATTAAGAATTCAGAAAGAAGAATTTCAGATGGCTGCAAGTGAAAACAGTTGGTAATATGAGCTTACCATAATTATATTTGTTAATGTTTCAGGATATAATGCTTACAAATTAGGAACTGTTCTCCAATTACTTTGGCTAGCTCCAAGGTCATTTTTAACCTCCCAAATGCAAATATCTAAATTCTCTCACGGCAATTAGGATAGTCTTTAGTGGAACATATTCACGCTAACCCAACAACTTTACAACACTGGTAACAGGATTGCTTTAATGTAACTGAATTACACATCTTTTTTGACTAGTAGGAGAAAAGAGATTGGTTGGAACTTGATGTCAACAGTCACAATAGATTTGTGTTTAATTAGGAGTAGTTTACCACTTTTCAGGACATATTTATCTAGCAAGGAGGAAAATAATCCCCAGAAATACAATCACTTATTAGCTTACTTTGCCAACCTATTAAAATATGATTTTCAGATACTGCAAAAAAATGTATCTTTGTGTTTTGGGCAAACAATGTCTAGAAATTTGCTCTATGTTATTAAGGTCGTTGGGTCAGTCAAGATCCCATCTGAGAGGATATTAAAGGATGAAGAGGGAGGGCTTTCTAAATCATGTATGCTATAGAACTGAAAAAGAAAATCCTTTGAAGAATAGGTCATTGGTTTTGATATTAGGGAATAAGGTATGAGATGCACTTTGAAGAACTGTAGCCCAACCAAGCAGTTCACACATAGTGGTTTTCATTAAAAAGTTGCCATTTATCTTATCATGGTGAGTTTATCTTACCATGAGCTGTCATTGAAATGATAGGGAAATGCTGAGGCTGACTTCAGCACAGCAGATATCAAAAAAAGACAGATGGCAACTTCATAATGACAGGCACTGTCCTCTGGGGTTCATTCCCATATCCAGACAGGAGCTCTGCCATCAATACCAACCTCTGGGATGGCACTGAGAATAGGGATTAATAGAGCGATTTTATATTAGTCTCAGAATCTGAAAATCTTAGGGACAGATCTGGTTTCCTTATAATGTTTTTTTATACTAAGAAAAAAAAAGATTGATGGTGAAACAAATCGGTATTTTAGTGTTTAATCATAGATCTTTAAGTAATACACAGTTTTATAACATTTGTGGATTTTCTCCTTGAAGTTTTATAGTTAAAATCTAAGGATTCTCAGACATTAGTTCAGGGATGTCTGTTCTTCTGTTTCTTAATTTCCTGTCTACATGGAACAGAGAGACTCATCCTGACTTCTTGGGGGTTACTGAGGATAAGGTGGGGGAATAAACGTACTTTTAGAGTTTGTTATTGTGTTGGTTCTGAAAGTGCCCTGTATTTGATCTCACTTTTATTAACTCTCAAAATTGAGAATTCATCTCCACTTGTGTTACCACACAAATGGAGACAGCTGTTTTCTGTGTTCACTATGACGTAAAAATTCAAATTCTTTAAGCAAGGGGTCTGCATTCCTCAGTCATCCATAACCTGAGGTGGAAGATGACAACTTGAGGACCTTTCTCTGTTTCCCTGTTCTACAGCTTTGATATTTATTATATCAAAAATAATAAATAAACTTGTAACATTTAAACTATATATTTGTCTCTCCTAGACTCTTAAATTATACAACATGATAAACAAATAAGTCATCTCAAAAATTTGTCACATCTGAATTTTGTACCTAAATTCCCAATAAATTTATTTTAGCATTGTGCAGTTTCCCTATATGTTAGATTGGAAACCCTGAGATGCAATCCAGATGGGGATTACCGATTATAGATATACTGATTTGTATAATGTTTGTACCACATTCCTTGATTTCAATAAATTGCATAAACTGACCTAGTATATAATAAAATGGTGACTCATAATAGCATTGGTATACTTCAGGTATCTTGAAACTAAGGTGAAAATAACAAATAGTATATGGCAGTTAGCTTTTTATTTATTTTTCAACATTAAAAGTAAGTACTACTGAAAGTGTTTAAAACCCAATGTCATTTACCAATACATGACTGTAATCTGTTTTGGTGATTTGCTCAGTTTTTTTAACCTTAATTTCTTCATTTATCAGATGCTTAAAACTCTGAAGAATGAAGTTAAGTAATTGTCCATTAGATGCTGGGGATCTCTCATCTATTTAAGGAGGTTTGCTTGATGTAGCTCCTTTTCCAAGAACTGAGGGGTTTGTTGCTTTTGGAGATGGGTCTTGTCGTCTGCAGCAATGGGCTCTTAAGCTCCGGGAAGCTCTGTTTCGATAGGGAGGTTTTAATAGAGCTGTCCGCATCAAACCCTCACTCTTGCCTAAGTACCTGCTGCTGATGAACACTTTGCTTCCCGCTGCTTTAAGTGGAGCCATTAAGAGAAAATCAAGTTTCATCAAATTGGCAAAGGATGGAACCTTCTGTCTTCATCGGATCATTTCTGCCTGATGGTTCACAAGTCCACCCCCATACTCATGATCATCTAGAACAAGTCAGATCACCCAAATGTTAAAAAGCCCTGAGATACCAAGAAGTCTTCTTTTGTCCCTAGAAGTTGGAGAAGAACATAAGCAAAACCCCGAAATTCATAGTCCTCCATACACGTATAATTTATATAATATAATACATACACTTCTATAGTGAAGAAGATGAGAGTATCTGAGAAAATGGTTCAAATGTAAGGAATTATCTTTTAGATTCTGAGACATCCCTGAGTTCAATGACTGAAGGTTTTGCATGGATTGTTGTGAGTTGTGACTTTGGAGTTTGCATTAATGAAACAGTAATATGAGACACTAGAATTACTCAGGATGTTAAAGAGTAAGAAAATGTAATACAGTGGTAAGTAAATCATTTAAAGATTTGGAAATATTAAGATGCACTGGTGTCCGGTCAGTTCCACCAGTATTTTCGCATGTAGTTCAAGAAGTAGAGCTATATTCTCCCAAGGAATCAATCAAAGAACAAGCTGAAATGGTATCTGCTCTTGTGTTTCTGAGTTATTTTTTTCCATAATTTTTACTGGAAACATTTACTTTTTATTTTACAAACCAACCCCAGATCTCCCTCCCTCTCTTTTCCACCCCCACCTCCTACTGCCTCATCCCCATCCACTCCTCAGAGGTGGTAAAGCCTTCCTTGGGTACTTTACAAGGTCTGGAATACAAACTTGAGGTAGCCTCCACCCCTGTATCAAGGTTGAGCACGGCATTCCACCATAGGGAACGAGCCTCAAAAAGCCAATTCACGCACCGGGGATAGGTCCTGGTATCACTGCCAGCCCCCAACCCTCACTGTAACAGATCAAGCCACATAACTGTCACCCACATTCAGAGGGTCTAGTTCTGTTCCATGCAGGTTCCCTGGCTGTCAATCCATAGCCCGTGGGCCCCACATAGCTCAGGTCAGTTGTCTCTAGTTTCCTCCATCATGATCTTGACCCTCCTCCCCTTGTCTATATGATCCTTCTTCCTTTGTTTCAACTGAATTTCAGAGGCTCAGTCGAGTGCTTGGCTGGGGGTCACTGCATCTGCTTCCATCAGTTACTGAATGTAGATTCCATAATGACAATTAGGATAGTCACTAATTTGATAAGGGAAAGGATGGAGGGGGGAACAATGAACGAGATATCTTGATAGAAGGAGCCATTATGGGTTTAGGGAGAAACCTGCTTTTAGAGAAATGCTCAGGAATCCACAAGGGTTTCTAAAATATTTGAGATTAAGAAGATTAAACATACAGAAAAGGAAAAAGGTTTAAATTTAGCCATAAACAGAGAAGTATATGATCCAATAGAAATTGAGGTATTGTATTTAATATAATTAAGTACACAAGTAGAAAAAAGACATGCGTAATCAATATGTGGGGACATATCCAAGAGAATATGATTTTTGCTATTGCCTCAATTGAATTTGAATGATGTGATATTTTCAATACGCAAGAGATAAAATTTAGGTGCAAAAACAAAGACCAGAGTCTGAATCAACTTCAAACCAATACTACACTGTGGACACTTGTCTGTAAAGTATCCTTTGTCCAGATCTGTGGCGGGGGGGGGGAATCTCCCCCTTTATGGCCCATGTTGTCTTCCTGCACATCTGTTTTAGTTTTCTTTATTTCAATTATATATTCAATTGTATATTTATAAAATTGCACTCTCCACTTTCAATAGCCTCAGGGTACAAGTACCAATAAAATTCCCATTGATTAAAGTATTAAAATACATGAAAAGCAACAATAGCCAGAAGCAATGATGATTAAACACATAAGTATCAAACAAAACAAAATTGTGTCTAAAAAAAAGAAAGAAACAGGCTCCTCAAATATGCCCTGTAAAATGAAGCAGAGAAGCTTAGAATACTGGCAAAATTAGATGAATTAAACTCATGAACAAATATGGTTGCAAAATGTAGAAAAATTTAACATTATTGTTTCACTTAAATTCTGAAAAGTCTCAAAATACATTTTTGCATCTGTAGTCTTTCTTTAGCTATCAAATGAATACAGTTTTCTTTTAGATATAGAAAATGTGTCATGTGAATATGTCATAAGAAAGAATAAAATAAATTTTAAATGACATAGGAAGTAGATCAACACAAATATGGTCAATTTCTAACCTCACTGTTCATGACTGTATTTGGAGTTTTATGAAGCTTATTGGGTCTCATACTTAGTCTTATAATGCAGTATGTGCTTTTAGAGAAATATCCTGTATTTATAGATGTCAGATGCTATTTATGGAATATTTTATACACATTTGTTAATATTTGTGGCCAGTGGCAGTTGGAGGAAAAATATTCCTCTCTCCAACATATTCTGAATTTTGCCTGGCATATCTCTGAAGCTCTTACGGAAACAATTATGCCTGAATTGTACCAATCTGTGTTAATTCTCAGAGGCTGTGGATACCTACCTAGACTCTGTTCTGCCTAGACGTGACACATGACACTACCAATCAAGCAGAACAATAGCTTTATTTTTTCTTGAGCTACCATTTCTAGTTTAAACTCTAGAAAATGTTTCTATTGTAGTTTCCATACTATATGCAAATACTCAGAAGATTTTTAAATGCACACAATCTCGGCCCCTGCTTGTCAGCACATCCTGGATGCTATGGAGATTTTTTTTTTCAGAATAAGCGAACATAATCAGTTTTTACCTTGATTGATCAACACTAAGACTGTATTTATGTAAAAAGAGATCAAAAACCTAAGACTAACGAGGACAGCAGAAACACATCCTTTACGCTTCAGTGGGATAATGTAGGTTTCTTTGTTGGAACCGACAAGATGTTCGTCATGGAATAGCCAACTATGGAAATGCACATGAGCAGGAAGTCTTAAGAAGAGCTTACATGCTGAAGACACTACAACTTCACATTATCTGTGCCAGTACTGACCTCCTTGGATTTTAAAAATCAAAGTCTTATATAATTTTACAATATTGGATAGGCCTGTTAACAAATAGATTATATATGTTTGCATTTCTCTGAAGTTCTTCCTACAAGGTACATCTTTCTGCCAGCATAAGATCTTAAAGAAGATATATATGGAGATATGACTATCAAAGGAGTAAGGTCACAACTCTACAGTTTAAAGCTATGCTTGCATAAAGATAAAGGGGGCACATTCAGATAAGTGGTATCTGTCAACTCTACTGAGCACACAATTAAACTTCTTCCTAGAATAAAACATTAGGTTTTGATTTCTTATGTAAGTTTCGGATTTTGGCTGATAGTTACTTCAACTATAATCTAAATATATCACTAAATATTTAGTTTAAGAGAAAAGCATGTTTGATCCCATGTTTTTCAGTCCCAGTCCAGCTGGCCTTCGTGAGCTCCACGAGGGCTGACTGAGAGCCAAGGACAATGGCACTGGGTTTTGATCCTACTGTATGTACTGGCTTTGTGGAAGCCTAGTCTGTTTGGATGCTCACCTTCCTAGACCTGGATGGAGGGGGGAGGACCTTAGACTTCCCACAGGGCAGGGAACCCTGATTGCTCTTCAGACTGGAAAGGGAGGGGAGAGGAGTGGGGAAAAGGGAGGGAAATGGGAGGTAGGGAGGAGGCGGAAATTTTTAATAAAAAATAAATAATAAAAAAGAATATAAACTGTCTGGCACTCTGAATAAAATATACTATTATTTAAAAAGAGAGAGAAAAGCATGTATCTGATGCTTTTTAATAAAACTTAATAGTTTAGAATGGATATTAGACAGTAGAAAGATGAACAGCTAGTTTGGGTAGAAAACAACAATAAATGTAAATAAAAATTATATAAGGAGATAACAACTGTTAATCATAAAATTAAACATGGAAAATTAGTGGGCAGAAACTGATTTTGGATAAAAAATGTTAATGAAGGTAGAGCAGTCAGGAAAAAATTATATGAATTTGAGAGGAAGTAATAGGATATCTGAGAATACACACTGTGTAGATAATAATAGTCACTCTGCTCGGTACTCTGGTGGTCGCCTGGACATCTTAAACAGGAACAGGGCCAAGGAAGCTGACAAGTGAGGCCAGTTCACAACCTCATATCAACTTCTACAGCCCACTGTATAGAAGAAATTCCATCTCATCATTTAATTTCATGTTTGCAGCATTCAACTGTATCACATATCACAGTATTTTTTTTTTGCACATGATGAAATATGTTTCAAACTTTATTTCTTCTTTGTAAACCATTAAGGGCCTTGTTGAAGTCAGAGAGGTTTATCAAGTTGGAGTTTATTTCTTGGTTCAAGACCTTGCATGTCTCTGATTCAGAAGATTAAACTAAAACTCAGAGAATTCACCTGTGCTCTGCTTTTGGGACATGTCAGCTCACAGACACAGAACATGTACTACCTAATTTATGCTTGAAAAGTGAAGACATGTTGTATAAAATATAAATTAAAAACTTAAGGAAAGCATAAACCCGCCCCTAATAAAATAGCATATATTTCTTAGAAAAGATATCTTTGGATGATTTACTTCTCATTTTAGAAACCATGTGACAGAGGGACTTAGTGATAAATTTTGAGGGTTTGGTTAGGACAGCTCAGGTAGGTACTTCAGAGGCAGAAAGAAAAATGATTCAAGTTCTTTAGTGAGAAACGTACTGAGAAGTGACCACCAAGAGTGATGAAACAACTTGAGCTCTGTACAACATAATCTCTGCACCTACATGTGCAGAAACTGAAAAGCAATGCACCTCAAAAGGCAGTTCCTGAGTCTACCTTATTGATATCTTTAGGAAAACTGATCATTAGCAACCAATCACTCTCAAGTACATTGAGAGAAGCAATTATGTCTGTGCTTCCTCACCATGCTATGCAGTGACAAATAATACGTGAATACATGTATCTGCAGCAGTCCCAGCCCTTAATATCAACATTTTGCAGACATGAACACATGCCATACAACAAAGCGCATTTCTTGTTTTCTGCATTTGGTTAAATAGGAATAATCTTTCCTCTTCTATTTTCTCAGTATCATATGAAAGGGTGTTTGATGGTAGGTTTTGAGTTAAAAACATATTTTGGCACATCATAAAATTCATTAAACATGTTTTCATAAATATGATGATTCTTTTCCTCTAAATCAATTAAATTTGAGTATTAGTATATACCTGCAGGAATTTGTGATCCTCTGAGGATTTTTTGGAAACTCTATAATGAATATATTGTTTATGCAGCAATGATCTCTTGCTGTTCTTTGAATTTGAAGTTTTGTTCCATTAGGTAATGCTCTAAGAAAGGGGGAAGGGGCCCAGCACAATGAAATATGCTGTACTGAACATTCCAAGAAACTCTGGAGAAGATTATATACTCCTGACAGCCCAAATGTGATAAGTATATCAAGATTTACTGTCCCTTTATTAGTTTCTCTTACAAGAGAACACCACAGCTGCCAAGACTGAATCATTACCCTCATTTTTCCTGATATAATCAGTATGAATATGGTGACTGCTTGGATATTGCCTCCATGCGAGCTTTTCTAACTGAATAAGGTGAGATCAACCTTATTGTGTAGCTCGCTGATTAGAGGTCTGATTAATGCTGCTGCTTTTATTTTCATTTCCCAGGCTGAGATAATGCATATGCTCTCGAGTTACGGGGCCTGGCACTTGTCTCTGCATCAGACCCTCTCTAATATGTTTGCAGCGAGTTGTGCAAAACCAGAGCCTTCTTGCAAAGCTTAATTACTGCAGGAGTCTCCCTTTTCATCTCCTTTCTTTGTTACAACTTTATATGAAAACAAAAATGCCCTGAAGATATGGAGTTTGTTTATTTCATTATCTTGTACAATGTCCAGCCCAAAAGGAGCAACTGGGTCAGCATCTCCAAGGTGCAGACAGTTACATTTCCAGGCACAAAAGCATTGAAATTCTTCAGCCCCCAAAACCATCCTCACAGAAAATCTTTTACTATTACCTGAGAGGTGTTACCACTAAATATAAAGAAAACTGAACTAGGTGCATGAAGGGTGTCTTAATCCTGTTGACTCATTCTTAAGGAAAAGGAGACTGGATCCTGTAAATCAAGTAAGGAGAAAATTCACGTGCCTGCTCTGGGAGCCCCAGCAACGGAAGAAGCGGCAGAGAACACGCCTGCTTCAAGGCCACAATGGGGATGTTGCCTTTATCAATGGACAGAATACTACCTTCTCACCTAACTGCACCATGGCTCTACTCTTGCACATATGGTAAGACTGCATTTAGTGGAGAAAATAGGAAATGGATCACGAAATGCAGATTGAAATCTTGAAAACTGTGCCATGAAGGGTAGAGATAGATTCTATAGAAATCTGCTAAGAAGCTCTTCTACCTTAGGCCTCTTTTGAAAACTTTTTTATCAAGAAATGTTTCCTCTCCACCCTATCCCCTACCCCCATCCACTCCTCAGGAAGGGTAAGGCTTCCCATGGGGAGTCAACAAAGCATAACACTTTACTTCGAGGCAAAACCACAGTCTTCCCCGATATTTAGCCTGAGCAAAGTATTCCTCCAAATTCCGCCAGTTCAAGTATTAGGGATAAATTCTGGCTCCATTGACAGTAGCCCCACAGAGTGCCCAAGCTTCACAACTGTCTCTCACATTCAGTGGGCCTAGATTTGTCTTATGCAGATTCCCTTGTTATCAGGCCAGAGTCAGTGAGCTCTCACTAGCTGTTTCTGTGTGTATCACCATTATGGTCTTTATCTCTTTGCTCATAATATCACTCCTCCATCTTTTGGGGTGGCTTCTGGAAGCTCAGCCTAGTACTTTGCTGTAGATCTCTACATGTGCTTCCACCAGTGGCTGGATGAAGGTTCTATGATAATTATTAGAGTAGTCCTCAATCTGAACAATTTGGCTTTAAGAGGTATTTTTTAAAATAGCTGTATATACAGCAGAATGTATAATACAAACAATGTGCTATTATTAGAAGAATAAGAAGAAAAATTAAGAAAACATTGAAAAAATATCAGATAAGAATCTTATCTCAGATGAAAATTTATATACATATTAGACCCAGAATAAGATAAAATATTATCTGAAAGATTAAAAAAATTAAGATATCTTAATATTAATTAATAACAGCTATTAATAAATATAAAATAAATGAATACATAACATTAATATATTAAATATATGATAATTACAATAACATCTATTAAGAAAAAGATGATGCCTAAAAGCATTAATGTGCTTTTTGTTGAAAATTTTTGATCTCTGTACTTTAATGTTGACCAAATTTTGAAAGTATAAAAACAAAACAAAACAACAAAACTATTGAGAACATTCTGATAAGTTTGATACCATACTAATATCTTAGGTAGGCTAAGAAGTGTTAGGGCTTTCGCTTCCTTCATTAGCTTTGTTCCTAGATACATTAGTCTCTTTGATGCTATTGTGAGTGGGAATGTATCCACAATCTCCTTCTCTTTATGTTTGTTGTTGTTGTCTAGAAACGCTATCGACTTGCACAATCAGATTATGCAACCTGTCATATTGCCAAATTTGTTCATTTCTAGTTTTCATGTAGAATTTTGGGGTCTCAGCTAATGTGCTCATTCTAGATACTTATGTATCAGTTTCTGTTAAGGAATATACATGAAAATATCTCTTAATGTCACCAGTTCTTCCCGTCATTACATATAAATAATGATGAGGCATGCAGTTAGGTAACAATGTACTAGGGTAGCATTTCATACTTACTAACAAGCTGAAAACCAAAGACATAAAACACATAACATGTAACATAACACAAAGCACATCAAGGTTACTTCATGGATCAGTAAATATACCAGAGATTATGCTATAATAAATTATAATTTTATTTAATACTTTACCATATATTATAGAAAGTTAATGTATAAAAGTTACAGTACATTAATCTTTACAACATTGCTAGTGTTTCACTTTTTTCAATCAAAAACTTTCTGTCTTAAAATTTTAAAAAATTTCTCTTTCTTCAGAAATTTAAAGAGCTCTTAAAGTAAAACTTGTGAGATATTTCTAGAATAGCACAATTAAAAATTCAAGTTTTATTTATTTTTAAATAAAATGTCTTAACATTTATAATTTGTTCAAGTACAGCTTCTAAGTTTTTTGACAACTGTTCTCTTCCTCCCCTAGAATTGCTGTAGCTCACAGTAGATCACATGACGGCATAATACACACAAACATATATGTACAAATATAGGTAGAAAACTTAAACAAGTCCTGTATCGTTGTAACTCAGGGAGATTTCTTGAGAAAACCTGAAATAAAAATCAAGCATTCTGTTATTTTATTAAATATGATTAAATGCACAAAACCCTTAAGTTATTAATTTGTATTTTCTGTGTCTTAAAATCACTGTGACAATATGAGTGATAGTTGTTGATAAATACATATAGAAAATGGAGAAGATCTGATAGACATGTTTTAATGAATTTGTAACTTGACTTTGACACAAATAAATATGTAAATAGGGAATAAAGAGTTGTTACTTGGTTAGGTTTTTAAAGAAAGAGACAAGATAGCACAGACCCCATTTAAATCCTGTTCTGTAGCGCCTCTGCTTTGCCAATGGTGGGTCACAAGAGCATCCTTTGCTGTGAAAGATGGCATAGTAATTGTGAACTCTTCAATAAGAAACATAAAATGCAATCATGAAACAACCTCCAGAACCACTCAGCTGGAAATGCTGAGATGCATTCTGCACCAGAAAATAACAGCTGTCTTCAAAACAGCTTCTTATTGATTAGGGTCTAGGGCAGCCCATTTTTAGGGCTTGCTCTCTGGAAACTTTACAGAGTTCTTTGTCATCTGGGAAACATGTATAGTTTTATTTAGAACAAAATGCATGTAACACTAGAATAAATACTAGGATTAAGAACCAAGACATTTGTTTTCTTGTCTTGTCCTACATCAATAGTAAACTTATTTTGTAACCCCGAGCTCTCTTAGGTAAATTTCCTGTCCAAAGCTAAGAACCACCAGTGAAGACCCCAAAATATATACTTGACATGTTGTAATTGTTCAGCAGTATTCCATCACCTGTGTTAAAAATATAACTGTGAACTGGTCCATAGACCCAGAACCCCATTTTCGTGAATAAACCTGACATTACTCAAGCATCAACTCTAAATATGATTGTTCCTCTTAATAACCTACTCATGAAGACAGGCCGCCAATTTTAACTCCAAGGTATAAGTGAATCCAGATCCCCCTTCTTTCTAGTCTCAGATTCACACATTTTCTAAAAAGCAGTTGCTTTCTGTTCTCTACTTTCCTTTTTGTTACATGTTTGGTGTGCTCATTGTTCATTTTGAAAACAAGCTAATCTCTTTTATAAACATTTTAACTAAAATAATATTATACCAACTCATTCTGTCACATTTTCATTTTCCAATTGATAAGTTATGCATGAAAGTTATAGTGATATATGTGTGTGTGTGTGTGTGCATGTATGCACAAATGTGTAAATCAAACCTGATGAGTCCATTATTCTTGTTTATATGTATAGGGTTTAAGAACTCAATATTTTGATTTGAATATAACTTGTTAGGAAACCCATGCCTGGAAGAGGCCATTTCTCTCTCTCAGGAGTCATTAATTGCATAGAATGGGAACCCATGTGATTCCCTTCACCCTTCTGCTTAGCACGTCTATTGATACTGCCAATGGTCAGAATATGTGCATGTAGCAACGTTTATGTAAGATTGTTATAGCAGATATCCTGGTACTCTGGTGCTTACAGTCTTTCTGCTCCCTCATTAGCAACGTTGGCTGAGTCTTATGAATAAGAGTTGTGATGTAGATATTGTCATTGGGGCTGGCTTCCAGAAAGATCTGATGATCTCTGCATCACCCTGGTATTTAAACAGTGAAATTAGATCTGATTATTTTCTTTTTTGTTTTAAAATATTTTTGATTATGATTTAGAATTTCATACACTATATTTTGAACATATTGATTATTCATACCATCCCCTAACTCCTCCCAGATACACATTTCATTCTATTCCTACATAGCTTCATATTCTCGTTTTAAAAAGCCCATTGAGTCCTATTAGTGCTATTGATACACTTTTAAGGGTGTGGCCATCTTTGCCTTGAAATCAGTACTAGCTATAATTATATTCGAAAAAACTATAACTCTTGACTTACAAAATCCTTTTACAAAGTTTTAATTTATTTCATTTCAATCTTTCCTACCAATTTAACTTCCTTTCTACATTCTACATTGTAAACTCACTGATGTTTACAAATGATCATGGTTCCCCATTTTTAAATGTCATGGTATTGTTAGCTCAGGTGTGGTCATTATTTCCCATGCTAACACTTTTATGATGTTGTCAGCATAGTCATGACCAGGATTTACCAACATGTAGTTCCCTTTCAAAGTTGAGTACGTGAAAAGTCTCATCAAAGGCTTGCTGTTAATTGGACAGAGTTTTGTATAAGAGATAGGAATATTTCACTTCAAGGAAATTTTTTTTTTTAAAAAAAAAGAAAGCTGAAAAGAAAGAGTCCTCCATGAGATTTTATGGGCTCTGTTTTCTTTCTCTTGCTACTGATAAAGCCTTGGGAGTTGTATGAAGCATGATACAGAAAAAAACATGGGAGACTTCCAGTCACATAATGCTTAGGCCTATGATCTCACATGGCCTGACAAAGTAGAAAAGGTGCAGTACCATTTGAGTAAGCCATCATTCATGTGATAAACCAGCTTCAATCTAGCCTCTCTTAAGTAATGTGCCACCAAGAATTTTTAAAAATATTGTTGTCTTTACTAACAAATTACTCTTTTATAACCCATCCCACAATTTTTTGACATTTAAATTTTAGCTTAAATAATGTCTTCTGAGAAAAATCAACAGAATCAAACTGTCAAATTAGCCTTATCCCCTCTCATTTTAAAGCATATCATTCATATATCCTCAGTGCATAACTCTTTCATATTATGGGATTCATTTACTTGCTTATTTATTTGCTCATTCTTGCTCTTTCCTTCATTCCTGAAAAGCAACCTTAGATTTGCCTGTTTGTTTGTTCTTCCTTTTCATATTTCACTGTAGTTTAGTGCATAAAAATAAGCAAAAGTCTTTCTTTAAATATTTGTCAAATTATTAATGACTGTTATTTGTTTTTCGTATAGAAATTTTTGCTTTATGATGCTACTTTCTTGGGATCAAAGTAACAATTGAGGCTAAGAGTTTAATAGGTACCCATAGCTACGATTTATCTAGTTTATTCAGATCTTGTGGTTTTGTATTTAGGCTGTGAGCAATAAATGAGCTCTAGAGTACTCTGTATGGAGGGTAACATTAGGTGGGAGGTTTGTTCTCCCCCAAGGGGATTTCATAATGCAGTATAAAAGTTCATATTTAAATACTCAGAAAACAACAACTTCATACTAAAAGCCACCACAAATGTTTGCATAAATAATATGGTCTTATGCACATAGATTAAGTGTTGCATGTCTGCAGATAACACTCATGGATATCACAAGATGCATGAAATTGCTGAAAGTGCTCACATTCTGGAAGCATACAAGGCAAAGATGAGATAAAGATCACAGGAGCTGTTTTTCTGCCTTGTGGTGTTAATTAAATGTCAATACTCCCTTTTCTGGTATGGTTGGAATTAAATTCACATTCTTCTCGGGGAAAGCCTGAATCAGAAAGTTGATGTCATCTGTGTAAGCTGTCCCCCTTTTATGTCTTTGCAAAACCCCCAGGAGTAATTTTATAGTTCTGCATTTCTTAACCATTATTTAAAGTTGCAATTTGTAAAACACACTGTATTTTACATTTTCTCTGAATGGTAAATTTTCAGTTTCAAAGAACTTTACATTATTGCATAAAAATATTATTATTATTTAGGGTTAGGTATCTTTTAAAGTCATTTGGTAGAATATTAAAATTAAATGTGTCTTTTACTGGGAATTAAAATATTTATTTAAGAGAAAATTCTATTCATTTTATAAAATGAGTTATTCGTTTTATGGATGATCTAAAAGAAATCCAACAGAAAAATCTCAATGACATGCAACGCTTTTTTCTTTTCAATTTATTTTGAAATAATTTAAAATAAGGCCGGGCGGTGGTGACGTATGCCTTTAATCCCAGCACTCGGGAGGCAGAGGCAGACGGATCTCTTGTGAGTTTGAGGTCAACCTGGTCTACAAGAGCTAGTTCCAGGACAGGAACCAAAAGCTATGGGGAAACCCTGTCTCGAAAATCCCCCCCAAAAAATACATATATATAATAATTTAAAATATTACATATTACATATTCATACAATACATCCCAACCTCAGCCTCCCTTCTCTCCCCTTCTCCTCTTTCTTTCTTCCAGATCCACCGGTTTCCATTTTCCTTCAGAAAAAAGCAGGTCTCCTAGGGTTATCAGCCGAATTTGGTATAACAAGATGCAATGAGACCAAGTAAAAAATCCTCATATCAAGGCTGGACAAAGCAACCCAGAAAGAGGACGTTCCTATGAGGAGGCAAAAGAGTCAAAGACCCCCCCACACTCCCATTGTTAGGAATCCAACAAAAATCCTAACGAAAGAACACAGGGGGCCTGGTGCAGACAAATGCAGGATCTGGGGTGCCACTTCAGGCTCTGTGAAACCCTCTGATTCCTTCTCATTGATTATGTGGGTCCTGTTCTGGTGTCGTCGACCACTCTGACTCATACAGTCCTTCCTCCCCTTCTGGGGAGTTCCCAGAGCTCAATCTAATGTTTGGCTGTGAGTCTCTGTACCTGTTCCCATGATCTGCTGGAGGAAGACTCTCAGAAAATGATTGGGCTAGGTACTAATCCTGTGACTATAACAGGATATTATTAGTAATCATTTCACTGACTTTATTTGCTTGTTTGTTTCCATATTGGCTGTCAATTGTGATTGGTTCTACTCTAGGTCTCTGAGACATCCAGCTTTTGGATCCTGGCTGTCCAGGTGGTATCAGGCATGGGCTTCCTATTATGGCATGGACATCAGGTTAGAGAATTAATGGTTTGGCCACTCCCACAAACTCTTCATTACCATTGCCCAGCACATCTTGCAAACAGGGCAAAATGTGGGTCTTAGGTTTTGTGACTGGTTGGTGACCCAATCCTACCACTAAGAGTCTAGCCTGGTTACAGAAGATGGCTAGAGCAGGACCCATGTCCTCCACTATTAAAAGTCCTCAGCAAGTTCAACTTCCCAGGTTCCAAGATGTTTCCACTGCACTAGGTTTCCATATCTCTTCCTCAATGCCCACCTATTTCAGTTTTTTCTCTCCACACTCTCGCATAAAACTTCTGCTCGGAAACTCATACAGCAGACAAACACCTTCTAGATACAAAATTAACTATAAATAAGTAAATAGTCACTACTCCTCTTATATACAAATGACAAATGAACTGAGAAAGAAAACCGAGAAAGAACATCTTCAAAATATCCAGAAACAATGTAAAATAATCTTGGTATAACTCTAAGAAAACAAGTGAAAGACCAGTATGACAAGAATTTTAAGTCTTTAAAAAATTGTAGAAGATATCAGAAGGTGAAAAGATCTCCCATGCTCATGGAACTGGAGAATTAGCACAGTAAAAATGACCATCCTACCAAAAGCAATCTACAGATTCAATGCAATATCCACCAAAATTCCAAAACAATTATTTACAGAACTTGAAAGGACAATACTCAGTTTCATGTAGAAAAACAAAATACATTGAGATAGCTAAAATAATAATAAAAGTAAAATATAAGAACTTCCAGAGGTATCAACATACCTGATTTCAAACTGAACTACTGTGCTGTATTAATAAAAATCCCATAGCATTGACATAAAAACTGACATGGTTATGAGTTGTAGAAGTTCCTTGGTAGAATTTTAGGGGTTGCTTACGTAAACTATCATATCATTAGCAAAAGTGAGAATTTGACATCTTCTTTTCTGATTTGTATCCCCTTGATCACCTTTTTTTGTCACATTGCTCTAACTAGGACCTCAAAAGCTATATCGAATAGATATAGAGAGAGTGGAAAACCTTGTCTTATTCCTGATTTCAGTGGAATCACTATGAATTTCTCTCCATTTAGTTTGATGTTGACTGTTGGCTTGCTGTATATTGCCTTTATTATGTTTAGGTATGTTCCTTGTCTCTCTGCTCTCCCTAAGACCTTTATCATGAATAGACGTTGTATTTTGTTTAAAGCTTTTCCAGCATCTAATGAGATGATCATGTGGTTTTTATTTTTCAGTTTGTTTATATGGTGGATTGCATTGACAGATTTTCATATGATGAACCATCCCTGCATCTCTGTAATGAAACCGACTTGATCATGGTGGATGATGGTTCTGATGTGTTCTTTATTTTTTTTTAATTTCTTATTAAAGATTTCTGCCTTCTCCCCGCCACCACCTCCCATTTCCCTCCCCCTCCTCCATCAAGTCCCCCTCCCTCATCATCCCTAAGAGTAATCCGGGTTCCCTGCCCTGTGGGAAGTCCAAGGACCACCCACCTCCATCCAGGTCTAGTAAGGTGAGCATCCAAACTGCCTAGGCTCCCACAAAGCCAGTACGTGCAGTAGGATCAAAAACCCATTGCCATTGTTCTTGAGTTCTCAGTAGTCCTCATTGTCCGTTATGTTCAGCAAGTCCGGTTTTTATCCCATGCTTTTTCAGACCCAGGCCAGCTGGCTTTGGTGAGTTCCTGATAGAACATCCCCATTGTCTCAGTGTGTGGGTGCACCCCTCGCGGTCCTGAGTTCCTTGCTCGTGCTCTGTCTCCTGCTCTTGATTTGGACCTTGAGATTTCAGTCCGGTGCTCCAATGTGGGTCTTTGCCTCTGTCTCCTTTCATCGCCTAATTGTTTTTCTTTGGGTTCACCTTCTTAAGTAGCTTCTCTAGGATCACGCATAATAGGCTCAACGTCCCCTATTCATGGCTAGAAACCAAATATGAGTGAGTACATCCCATGTTCCTCTTTTTGGGTCTGGCTTTGCCAGTATTTTATTGAGTATTTTTGCATGTAGCAGGATACAAAATTAACTCAAAACACTCAGTAGCCCTCCTTTACACAGATGATAAACAGGCTGAGAAAGAAACAGAGAAATATCACCCTTCAGAATAGCCACAAATAGCAAAAAATATCTCAGAGTAACTTTAACCAAAAAATTGAAAGACTTGTATTGTATGACAGGAATCTTAATATAAAACCAGATACACTGAACCCAATAGAAGAGAAAGTTGGAAATAGCCTTGAATACATTGGTACTGGATACAATTTCTTAAACATGCAACATTTAAGGTCACTGAATTACATATAATTATATGAAGGTCGTAGAGCCCCAGATCTTTGTCAGTAATTATCTATTCAAAAGTCATCCTGGAGGCACGAGCAGTTTCAGGGGTGCCTAACAATGAATAGTATTGATAGAGATAAAACCAGAAATGTCTGTCGAGAATTCTGAGTGCTGAGACAGATCTCCAAAAGATATGGGGAAAAGTACTAGTTTCCAACAAGGAAGAGAAGAAGAGAAGTTACTTGTGTCAGGAAGTATCATAATATTTCTGTATCAGGAGAATGGGAGAATGTAGCTGAAGCATTCATGTAATCTTTTTCACACCTAATCTGTACAATTCATTCTCCCAAGATAGGAACGTTCATAACCATCAATTCTTAACACACGGTTCATAAAAGAAAAACAAGTACTCAAAAATTGTGACTAAAAAGTAATCCCAGACTTATTTACAAGTTAGCATCTTTAGAGACTCTCTAAACTGCAGGACAGGGACATCCAAGTAGAGAGGGTAGTTATCAAGAGTAGAGACAACTTCACTGAAAACTCAGGAAGACCTGAGTGGAGTTGTCAGGACAGCGCACCTGGGAGATGAGATGAAGAGAGACATTTCTGCATTTGCAGGCTTGATCATTCAGCTGAAGACAGAGACTGGAATGTGCAGAGATTAGTATAATATTACCATAACTGACAGTTGCAGAATTACATAGAGTCACAACTTTGTCTAAAACTTAACAGAAAAAATAATTCTTAAAAAATAAATAACATCCTTAGTGTATACTATCATACACAGGCCTTATGAGTCTTCATGGAGGGCAATCCTTTAGTAAGATAAGCAATAAACACGCTTCAGCTTTTTCTTTTGGGTTACATATTGTAAATGCGTGAATGTGTGCATCCTTCCTGAAACACGCATATAATGTACTTTACACCTGGGAAAGAACAGTGTCTGAGGCTAAAATAGACAAGGCTTGAGTCCTAACCTTGTCAGTAGCCATCTATATGACCTTGACTATGACATCACCATGGTACATTCATGTGTATGCTAATTAAACACTATCACTCAGTTAAAAAAAAAAAAAATAAATAAATAACATTTAAAGAATGTATAAATGCAAAGATTTGGATAACAAATGTTTCAAAGTAAGTACTACAGGGAAGAGAGAAATACCATCACACGTGGAAATGAGTGCTTCAAATGCACGTGAAACAGCAGAAGCAGCATAGAGAAACATTGATACATAAGAACAACTTCCTATTTAAATCTTGAGAAAATACGAGAGGATAAAATTAATGAGGCACTGTGGCTGTACTGTGATGTGAAATAAAATGTTGGCAATAATACAAAAGCTCTAAAAGTCGGAGGTTCTTAGACTTTCTAACAAGTAACATGATCTATCACAGGTGATAGATTGTGAACTTTGATCTATTGGGAGCTCACCAAGGCCAGCTGGACTGCTACTGAAAAAAACATGGGATAAAACCGGACTCTCTGAATGTGGTGGACAATGAGAGCTGACGAGAGGCCAAGGAGAATGGCACAGGAACTTTCATCTGGCAATGGATCGAGAGAGAGACAGGGACCCAATTTGGATCAACCGTCTGAGCTCTTAAGGTCCAAATGAGGAGCAGAAGGAGGGAGAACATGAGCAAGGAAATCAGGACCACGAGGCGTGCACCCACCCACTGTGACAGTGGAACTGATTTATTGGGAGCCCACCAAGGCCAGCTGGACTGGGACTGAATAAGCATGGGTTGAAACTGGACTCTCTGAACAAGGCGGACAATGAAGGCTGATGAGAAGCCAAGGACAATGGCACTAGGTTTCGATCCTAATACACGAACTGGCTTTGTGGGAGCGTAGCCTGTTTGGATGCTCACCTTCCTGGACCTAGATAGAAGTGGGAGGACCTTGGTCTTCCTGTAGAGCAGGGAATTTGGACTGCTCTTCAGTACCGAGAGGGAGGGGGAGTGGACTAGGGGGAGGAGAAGTGGAGTGGGGATAGGGAGAGGGGAGGGGGGGAGGGGGCAATATGTGGGAGGAGGGGGAGGGAAATGGGAAACGGGGAGCAGTTGGAAATTTTAAGTAAAAAAGAATAAAAAAAAATAAAAAAAGAAGAAAATATATCAAATTATCTGTGTTTTAGCTCCCAAGACTTGTTAATTAACAACTCTATGAATACTAGAATAAATCCTAATTGCCTTCAAAATAAAATTAAAAAAAAAAAGAAAATACATATTGTAATCTTAAATATAAATGCTTCAGCTACAAACTGAAAAATGTAGAAAGAAGGAATAATTAAAAATAAATAAAAGGTGTTTTAAGTATCAGGCTGGACAATCCTTATTTATAGGGATAAAGGTACATGCTATGTTTGCATTTTGTGTTATATTTAAATGGGCTTACAAGTATTTAAAATTATTAAATTCATAATAGTTATAAATGGCTTGAAGTCTAATAATGAGAAGTTGATTTTTCATCTTTGGTGGTTTTATTAATTTAGCACGTAAATGCTCTGAAGAGAAGCAAAAACAAACAAACAACAAATGCAAACAGGTAAATAGGAAAAAAGAGGAAAGAGTCAGTTGGCAAGGAACACACGATGTAAGCAAAGTAAAATAAAATCAAATGTTATAATCCAATAACAGGAGTAAAGCTCAGCCTTCATAATGAGGTATTTGAATATAATTTCTCACTAACTAGGAGACAAAGATCCCAACACGTGAAAATAATTGAAGCTATGAAGATGGCCTGAAAAAAATAGTTAATAAATGTGATCTAATTATTGTGACACATAGAGATGCAACACACACATACATATACACACACACATACATGAACACACATACACACATACACACAAACATGAGCATATGCTTATTCAAGTTCACATGATAAATTGGTCACCATATGTTAAGGAAAGTGCATATAATATGCATAAATATACATATATATGTATATATATACACAATTTTCATACTAAAATATCTTCCCATAGTGCAATTAAATGAGAAATCAGTATCAAAACAACTAAGAAATTATCTACTGCTTAGAAAGTAAAAAAAAAAATCTTTCTAACATACTCATAGCTTGTAGGACTATAACAAAGATTTATATCATTTATACATACATTTAGAGATAATACATGGGTATAATCCAGGAATAATTTATTTAGCATTTATGAATGTGTGGAATATAAACGCTCAGTTTTACTTTTAATTTATTTTGATTGTTTTTGATTTTAGCACAATTTTGGGGTCGAAGTAGAAATAACTAGTTGAGAACAAGTTATTTCTTCTGTGCTATGCTCAGGATGGTTATGTAACTAATTTATAAAGTGACTAGGTGAAATTTTCACAGCTGGTTTTCATATAGGTTTTAAATACTTTGCTTTTATTTTCTTCTAATTTATTATTATAAAGCTGAATATTTGTATTGCACAGTTACATGAGTTTTGAACTATTGTTTCTCTCTTTCTGTCTGTCTGTGTGTTCATCTGTCTCTCTGTGTCTGTTTATATTACCAAAAACATAAATACAACCTGCTTCATCTGTATAATGTTAACAGTAGGTTATGTTCTCAGGACTGACTGCTTAGTATTGGATAAGCAATTGGTGTGCTTTTCCCTGGGGAAGACCATATCTCTTAGTGTTCCTTTGTTGCCTATAGTGCTTTGTCTAGAACTATAGAGCTTCACCCCTTCATGTTAGCCTGTCTATGAGTGTTGTCCTTCTCTCAGGTAATGTTTAGTTTCAAAGTATGTTCTAGAAAAATTTATAATTATAACATATTATTTTCTAAGTTGATGTTATTTTACTGAATGGAATGTTCTTGAAATTAATACATGCTGTGTGTATCAGTAATCTGCTGAGTGATAGTTCAGTGCATGTATCTGTATAGTGGTGGAGGACATGTATCTGTATAGTGGTGAATGACACATGGATCCCTTCACTGTTTTGTTGGTTAGAAATAATGCTTCTATGTGTATTCTGCTCTTTTTGAACTGATCTCTTATTTTACAGCCGGCCACAGCTTGCTCTTTCTCCTCTCCTCCCATTCCCTTTCTCTACCCTCCCTCTGCCAATTCTCTCTGTCAAGTTAACTATTTCTCTGTTTCTGTTCAGAAAGGTGCAGACTTCCCATGGGTATCAACAAAGTACGGCATATCAAGTTACAGTAAGACTAAGCATCTCCCCTTGTAATTAGACTGGGCTAGGCACTCAGTATGAGGAGTAGGTTCCCAAAATCTAGCCAAAGGTTTGGGAACAGCCCAAGCTCCCACTGCTAGGAGACCCTGAAGTTGTTTTATGACATTTATTTTTTATCATCACAGAGGACAAATAACCTGAAAACAAATGACCTGAAAACACATGTTTCATTTTATACAAATCTGCTTCACTGATCATATGTACCTGTGACTTCAAATAACACACACATTAGCATGTGAGAGGCAAACACTTTCCTGGGCAATCTCCCATCACTTAAAATAAACAGCCAGTTTGAGTTACTTCAATACACAGATTAATTTGCCAATTCCTAATTTATAATGACAATTTTAAGAAAAAATGTTGAAAAATTCTTGCCCTCTGCAAATATGTTAAACAATTGCATTTGCCTGTCTGATTGATTTGCTCTATTATCATACGATTTAAAATGTATTGACTATATTCTAAATAAAATGTTCATCACATTCTTGATTTGCAATTATTTTATAGCAGTGCTCCCATGCACAATAATTTTAATAGTATATTTAACCATGAAAAAATCAATTATTTTATGAAAGAACCAATTTACCATTCCCTGTTTATGTATAAATTTACCATATTCAACAGCTAATATATTTTTCCAATAATTTACTAATGTATTATTTTATATTCTGTTTCTACATATGTAATCTATTGTTTTAATTAAGTGAAATGTATTTCTAGGTGATTTCTATGTATAATGAGTATCTTATGGCATCTAAGAAGATGATAATCTTCACTTTTAAGAGGCAGAAATCTTAAATAAATAAATAATAAATAAATAAATAAATAAATAAATAAATAAATAAAAGAAGGCCTATTCTTGCTGAAAATGAATTACTATTTTCATGCCTATTTTTGGTCTTTGTATTTTCCATTGTTCTCTTTATCTGCATTTTTAATACTGCAGATGTACTGTAGTTTTAGATTCTTCATTAAAATTGATTTTTATGAATGTTTCCTTTCTCAGTTATTGAGGATATTTGAATTCCTTTGACTTTCTATTAAAATTTTAGGGTCAACATATTAATATTTACAAAATATCTTGTTTGTATTTTCTTTTTTTTTGTTTGTTTGTTTGTTTTTCGAGACAGGGTTTCTTTGTGGCTTTGGAGCCTGTCCTGGAACTAGCTCTGTAGACCAGGCTGGTCTCGAACTCACAGAGATCTGCCTGCCTCTGCCTCCCGAGTGCTGGGATTAAAGGCGTGCGCCACCACCGCCAGGCAATATGTAGTCCAGGCTGGCCTCGAACTCCAGATCCACCTGCCTCTGCCTCCTTCAGCAAATCCTACCGGTCTGCGCCACCAGAACCGGCTGTATTTTCATTGGAATTGTCTATATCTATATGTCAATTCTGAACTCAAGATTTTAGCAATTTTAACTCACGGTCATGGTATGTGTGTGCCTTCCTGTCGTGTTTCAGCAATGTTCAATTGATTTACATGTATAAGTTTGTCTATCTTACTATGTTTATGATCACATTTACATTTTTGTGAATGATAAGCTTTTAATAAAAGATTTATTTTAATTTTATTGTGCATATGTGTCTATATAAGTTTATGCCAAGTATATAATGTGTCTGCAGAAGTGAGAGATAGTGTTAGATCCTTTATAGTTGTAGTTACAAGCAGTTGTGAGGAGCCTAATTTTGATGCAAGAAACTGAACTCAAGTTCTCTATAGGAGCACCAAGCACTGTTAACTACGGAGCCATGTCTCTAGCCCCATCATAATTATTATTTGATGTAAACTGTAAACCATTTAAGTATTTTCTTTTTTACTTTCTTTTGTCCCCACCCTTTCCCTCAATACAGTTGTTTGGATAATATTTGTTAATTTTATGATGATTATAGTTAAACTGACTGTTGCCTTAGCTGTTTAGAATGAACCTACAGATGGAGCCATCAAATATAGCCTCCATTTATGTTACTGCTCTTTTTAAAAGACATAAAATTTACAATCAAGTACTTCTTGTAATCTACATATCTCTACAGAAATGTCTTATCTGTCCTTAATATTGTCTAGCTCTTCCAAAAGAATTTATTGTATTAACTGAAATCATATTAATAAGTTTTTCCATATTTTCTGTGCGTGCTAACATATGAGTTCCATAAGATGATACTTTTGATTTTGTATATTAACAAGCATTTTATTCATTTATTTAATGTACTTTGTCCCACCTTGTACTTAACATGGGCTTTGTTGTTTTTTAGAAAAAGACTCAAGTAAGAAATATTTTATCCTTTGAAGAAAAAACACACACCTCTCTTGACTACAGTAACATAGGAGTTTGGTTCATCTAGTTGTTACCTGCCCAGAATAGATGTGCTGTGGCATTATATTCCTGCAGGAATAATGTACACCGAGAATGATAGCTTTTTGGACAGGACAATATCTATTACTACATATTGAGTTTTCCCATTATTTTTCATCTTCAAGAAACCCTCTTTTCACTTTCAGCCTCATCCTGCCTTACTTTTATCTTTAAAGCATGTCATCATGGTGCATGATGGTTGGGAGCATATGTAGGTTCTGAGATGCATGCATACAATCTCAGTACTTGACATTCAAAGCTGAGGCACCTGAGATATTGAGTTTCAAGCCAGTCTTGGCTACATAGTGGCAAACAGTCTCTCTATCCTGTGTACAAAAGATATTGGACAAGGCACAAGGTCTTTTATATTTGTCTTTCCTGAGTGGCAAAGGGTTTTATTTCTTTGAAATATTCAGTGTTTGCTTTTCCTCTCCCACAAGACCTTTTCTCTAGCAGAGATGGGGAGAATGTCAAGTAATTTCTTCTTGGTCTTCTTTCTGTGTCTTTTCTCATAATAGAAGGTCTACATCACAATATTCATTTTCTTAGACTCTTATTATACTGTTTCTTCTGAAGAAATTTTGTGGGATATGATTACTAATTCATGTAAATATGTATAAAATGTAAAGCTATCAGATCTCTATATACACAGAGGTGTCAACTAATTTATGTACCATCTAAAACAATTTTACATTATTTTATTGGATCATCACAAAGAAGTTGCTTAAGAAATCTTTTTCCTATTTTCTGACACATAAAATGAGAATCAACATATTTTTAATATAATGACACATAAAATTCATGTAACAAAATGTTCATCATCCGAATATAAGTTGCCTAACTCAATAAAATAGGCAGTTGTCATTCATCCATCTACATGGATTGAGAATTCACTATGGGTTGTGTGGTAAGGATGTAAATATTAAAATATAAACCCCACAAATTATTTTCTCATTCACTGCTGGTTCTTCTGTCATTGAGTCTGATTACTTGAAAAAGCAGGTGGTGGTTACATCAGCAATAGACAGCAGATTTTATATTACTATAGAAGCATTTGTAGGTCTTGTTGATACTCTGTCTAATTTCAAAAGACATACATAACAAAATCAGCTCTTTGATAGTAGCTGATTTGAGGAAGCATGTCAATTACTGAAAAGTAATATCGTTTTCAAAGATGAACAAAGTTGAATATAGAGGAAATATGCTACTGTCCATTTCTTAAGAAAGTCATTGTTATGTAGAACTCAATAAAACAAAATTTAAAAAAAGAAAGTCATTGTGTTGACTTAAAGCCAAAATAAGATTTTGAGTTGAAAACTTATATCATCTATAATGTAGTAAAGTACTAAGAGGAAAAAAATGCATTCAAATTTTATAAAAGAGAAACTAAGCTTGTTATTTTCTGTGCAAATGAATCAATTTTTAAAGCAATGCTATATATTAATATATTCCCAAGATGAATTCTCAGGTTGGGCTTCTCTATGTCCAATAAACATTTCATTACTTGGAAAGACACATTTTTACCCAACACTACAATATACACACACATTCATCAACAGTAGAAAACTTCTTTTCTTTCTTTTTTTTTTTTTTTTTTTTTGGTTTTTCGAGACAGGGTTTCTCTGTAGGTTTGGAGCCTGTCCTGGAACTCCCTTTGTTCTTTTTGTTTGTTTGTTTGTTTGTTTTTTTGGTTTTTGAGACAGGGTTTCTCTGTGGTTTTGGAGCCTGTCCTGGAACTAGCTCTTGTAGACCAGGCTGGTCTCCAACTCACAGAGATCCGCCTGCCTCTGCCTCCTGAGTGCTGGGATTAAAGGCGTGTGCCACCACCGCCCGGTGAAAACTTCTTATAATACACATTTTGTCATCACTTTTCTTAGAGCCAAACACGGGCTGCAGGAAAGTACTTTTGAGGAAGTCATGACAAATAATAGGAAATCTGTATAACTCAATCATGGAAAATATACCTGGCTCTCTTTGGCCAGAGAAAAAAGAATAGTGTATCAATACTGGTATTGTGTATTAACTTTCCAAATGATTGACAATATGGTCAATTACTCCTCCTCTGTGCTCCCTTACAGTGATACCTGGAATTTCACACTAAGTATATTATTCATTTCCAAGATCTATAGGAAAATTAGAAGTTTATTGAGATGTGTGATGATTCATTGTTTAAAGGACAAAACATTTGAGTGAATGACTGGTTTGTACCCTTAATATTTTATTATATTCATTAGATGTAAGAGATATTCATTAGATGTAAGAGATAATTTATCAAAAATCTCAAATAGCTCATGGTTCCTATTTCAATAACCAATAAGCATATAGAATGCAAGTTTGATGATGCAGTGGATTTGCACTGACATGATTTTTTTTATTTGCTTCAGATTTCATGTGCATATGACAGGACAAGTACATGTAAGGATAACATGGACTCCAGCCTGGCCTGGTTCTAGGTGAGGTGATACATCTCTAAGTTCATGTTGAATCTGTGTGATCATTGTTAAGTCTAATGAAAACACCTATCTCATAGAATAATGTAAAATATCTAGATAATATGCATTAGAGTCTTAGGACATGTAGTTGTTTGAATGTAATTCACACCCATAATCTCATAGGGAGTGGCACTATTAGAAAGCGTGGCTTGTTGGAGTTGGTAAGGCCTTGTTAGAGGAAGTATATCGCTGTGGCGCAAGCTTTGAAGATTCTTAGGTTCAGGATCCTGTCCAGGGGATCAGTCACCTTCCTGTTTCCTACAAGATATAGTACTCTCAGCTACTCCAGCCCCATGTTTATTTGCATGCCACTATGTTCCCCATGATATGGAATAGACTGAACCTCTGAAAGTGTAAGCAAGCCACCCAATTAAATTTTTTCTTTGTAAGAGTTGCTGTGGTGATGGTGTCTTTTCACAGCAACCAAAACTTTAACTAGGATAGGATAAGATCTCACACACAACAAGAAATTAATAATTTTATTTAAATTTGAAAGTTATGGCTTCTCTGTTATTATTCTCATATTTTTCAATCTTCATCTCTGGTTGTTTTTACATTTTTGTAGCAGTGTTTGGGGAAGTGTTTTCAAAGCTAGAGGTCAAATTTTATATATATATGAATAAATTCAATAAATGTGTCAAATCTCTATATCCTGTGATCTATCTTGAGCCTATAAGGCTTGATCAGCTTTCAGAATCTAGTACATAAGTTCCAAATATAAAGGTGATAAACATTTTTAATATGAGAAATTGAGGGACTTCCCCAGGCCATTACAACTGAATCATTGCTAGCCTAATGCAATAAGAGTGTATACAGAGAAGAGCATGTAAAAAATGCCTTGACATACTATAACCACTAAAAATTATTAAGATTAATTGGAGTCATAGAGTCTCAAGAACTTGGGGAAAAAATGAAATAATTCAGCCCAAACATCAGATGCTGTACTGTGAGTTACAAATTTTCCACACTCCTGCTGTTTTTGACATTATGTGGCCCCAGCTCCTCAGCCTTCCTTTACAGTCCTATAAGAATCGAAGACTTTAATACTGTACAGTCCTGAAGTTTCATTTGCAATCTAGGCATCAGGCAGGATGGAGTTGCTATGTGAGTCTCTTCTCCTTAAAAACATATTATCCCCTAATGGTATCTCCTCACCTTCCCACCCTTCCTGGGGGAGAACCGTCTGTGGCAGTTTAGAAATATGTGCTGTAAATTGGCAGGCACAAGCACCCTAAAAGACTATAAAATAAACATGAATCCCCGTTGAAAAAAATCTTTGTATTTTCATCACATCCCTTGTAAGCTAACACACTGCACAGTTTACAGTCTACCACTACAATATATTTTGAAACGATTACCTTCTTCTCAGTCGTTTGTGTCATAATGTTCTCCATAGGTACCCATAAAATGAAAATGTAAGCCGTTTTTATTGGCTACACTACATCTTAATTGAAAATATTAAGGGGGATTGCTCTCCTACTGATTTTTCCCTCCATTTAATTGGCTAATCATATGATATTTTTAATGGAATAATCGTGAAAGAAAATATGAATCTAATTTAAATTCAAACTGGATTTGGGATATTTAAGAGATTATCCCAGAGTAGCAGAGGGTGCATGAGGCAGTAAACATCTGCTCAGTCCTGACCACTAGCCTTGATGTTTATGAGCTTGGGGGATATTGATTTTCAGGAGACATGAATCTCTACATTGGGGCTTCAGCTGTTTTACGGCTGTGATTTTAGTGAAAAAAATCAAATTTATCAGCAGATTTTTATCCATTTCAAACATCTTTTTTTTTTGCACTTCTTCACAAATACAATTCTGACAAATGGGAAATTGTCTCAGGGATGCAAAAAAATCAGTCATTAATTTATTGCTCGCTACATAAACAGATAAGCAAAACTAGTATCAACTAAACATGTTGTAGTATATATACATAGCATCTATAGTTATGGAATATTATGTATTTTATCCATGTATTCACTGAAGTGCTTTGACTACCTTCCATTGTTGTATTACAGTAGATCTACCGTAAGTTAAACAGAAAAAATAGAGGTCCCAAGAACTTCAAAGAGTTGCTAACACAGAGAATGAAATGGTATAATCTTACAAAGATTATTCCTCCTGTGTTAGAAGTCTCAAATATATCATCAGCAAGGGAGTTCCAAGAGCAACTTGTCCTTAGTTATAAACACCCCACATCTGGGCTATAATGATTATTATCTGCATTTAATGTACCAAATCTGCTTCCTTTCCAAGCCTAGAAAATATCAGCAAGTCACTGACATTATCACTACTCTGGACTTGTATATGGGGAGTAGCATAATATCTCAGTATTTCCTTACTGCTTAAATTTAGTTACACAATGAGAATTAAAACAAGATCCCCTTTACAGACTTCCCATAGGCATTTCTGATGCTACATCCCAGGTCCCAAGACTGATTTTAAGATTAGTATTTCATTTCAAATACTTTCATGGAGATGCTTAAGATTTTAAAAGGCTTTGTAGAGCCACAAGGAAAAATGAGGAGAGCACTTTTAAAAATCTAGATTATTTCATTAAGTAATACAAGTTATATTTTTTATCTTAGATCTTTCATTAAAATAATGGCTATGGATTTAAGGAAACAAACTATTTTCATTGACAGTGGCATAAAAGATAAATTTTATTCATTGTAATCCAGAGCAAAATTTCTTATCAAAAATGAATGTCTCACCAAACCATAACTCATTTTATTTAAGACCAAGTACTCAATGATATTGCAGTTCAGAAGACAGAAGGAACTTTTAGTGAGGAGTAACACATTTGAGAGAGAGATCAAAGCTAGGTTAACTGAGCCATAAGGCAGAAATATGTAAGCAAATATGGTCTGCAACCTAATAATACAGTTTCTACTATTGCATAGCTAAAGTGTGTTTTGAAAGGAGCAAGAAAAGTAAATCTCTTTATGTGGTCTGACATAAAGATATAGCCATGCACTGATTAAGAAGGAAAATGCACTCTGAGAAATGGGTTGCTATAGAATGTGCACAATATAAACATCACATAATTTACTTAAGCAAAATAAGAAGACTTTATTATCTGTCATTGAAGAATGTAATAGACTTACTGGTGTGTGTGTGTGTGTGTGTGTGTGTGTGTGTGTATGCGCGCGCGTGCATGTGTGTGTGTGTAGAGTGCTGTATACTAGATTCATTTTACCACTTCAGACTGCAGTTGACAACATAGACTTTCTGATATGGTTTGGTTCAGCAATGAACTAAGCATTTTACTCTCAGCATGTTGTTGCTGCGTCTGTTACACTATTTCTTTATGCATAAAATAAAGACTATTGAGTTTTCTGAACTTGAGGATCTCTCTTAGTCTTTTTCTGTTTGCAAATGAAACTAGAGATCCCTGACTTATTGTTGTACATGTTGGAGAATCAGATTTTTCTGCCAGTCATTCCTGCAGTTTGATAGACACTGAAGACTATGTAAGTATTGGCATCAGTGTCATAAGGCTGAGGACATGTTTTCAGTTTTACATTCTAGAATCTTTAAATATTGTCTGAACATAAGATTTAAGATGTATATTTCTCAATGTGAAGCACTAAAGTAATACCCAAAGCAGAATCGGAATTCTATATATTTCACCTTATGTGTTTAAATATATTATTTTAGATATATTATTTTAAGATAATTGGAAAGATAGTGTCAACTATATCTATATTGCTCATTGTCCTTGAGAGGGACAGAAGTAATAGAATGAATATGTGTGTGGATATATATTATAAATGTATGAATAATATATGAAATGATTATATATATAAATCATAATATACATTATTAATAATTGCATATATATCATCATGTGTGTGTATAGCTGATTTGTTAGACTTACATAAAGACAATGATCCAGCTTGCTTGATAATGGTTGTCACTCAATAGAAAGACCACAAATTCAATAGTTTTTGAGTCCATGAGGCTGAATGTGTCAGCTGGTCTTCAGTCTACTTCAGAAAACCTATAGAAGTGTAATTAAATACCAACAAATGAATGTGTGTTTTAGAATAGATGGACTTGCCAGTGAGATTGAGAGAAAAGAGGCAAAAAACAAAGAACTCCTTTTTCTGTTATTTTATGTAGACTGCCGTCAGATTGTATGAACCAAAGTTAGGATGCATCTTCTGACCTCAATGATTCAGTTAAGAAATTCATTCACAGGTGTGTGTAGTTGCTTAGGTTTTACCTGATTCCTGATATAATAGTGTTGACACCTAAGATTAGTAACTACAATATCTATTAAAGATTCCTGTGATGACTTGTTAATAAAAGATTCACAGTTTTATTAGTGTATTGTACTTATAGGGAGCAATGAGTTCCATTGTAATATTTTCAAATGAAATATAATATAATGGGATCATGTCTATTTTGCCATGACCTTCATTATATTGCTGTCCCTCTCCTAGATTTCTTACATCTTCTCTAATAGTCTCCATTTGAATTTTATTATTTTTGTGGCATATTCCTTAACCACTCTGATTCTACATACAAAACATGCAATATTTACACTTATTGGACTTGCTGTATTCAATTAAAGTAACGGCAACATTCTGCCTCAAAAACACAATATCCTGAGTCTAAATTCTTGTCATTTGAAAAGTCTTATAGAAAACCACAGCTGGAGACAATGCAGAGATGGATGAAGAGCGGGGATCTCAGACCCAGTGAGTAACTCTACATCACAAATCCTGCATCCTTCGACCAGAGCAAATGCAGGGAGAAAGAACAGGAAAGATTGTGTACCAGGGAGCCTATTGTGAAATATCCTCTTCTAGAAATAGCCAGAAAAATGTGACCCAAACAATGTGACATGCTAATGCAGAATGAGAGAAATTTCATGGGGTTCTACCCTTAGAGAAAGAAGTTCAACAAGTAACAGCCTCCCCTGTAATGAGTCCTCTTATAAGGTAGTAAACACAAACTGGTCAGCGCTGATACCATATATATACACAAACAGCAAAAACAAGCACAGCAGTTTTCATATATATATATTATGTGTGTGTGTATGAATATAGCAATAAAATCAAGGAAACATAGATTATCAATTTATCAATATAAGTGTGTGATGGAGGAAGGTCATTTGTCAATAAACAAACTGCCTTGGCCCATTTGATAGGCTACCCCTTAGGTGGGTGGAGTAAACAGAATAGAATGCTGGGAGGAAGAGGAAGTGAGCTCAGACTCGACAGCTGTGCTCTCAGGAGCAGACGCCATGCTCCCCTCTCCCCGGCAGATGCGATAAAGCTCCAACCCAGGATGGACGTAGGCTAGAATCTTCCCGGTAAGCGCACCTTGGGGTGCTACATACATGAACAGAAATGGGCCAAGCAGTGTTTAAAAGAATAGAGTTTGTGTGTCTTTATTTTGGGGCATAAGCTAGCCAGGCAACCATGAGCCGGGCTGTGGGAAGAGGCCCACAGCCCCTACTACAGATGGCGCCCACGTGGATAACTGCATCCACAGAAAGCCTGAGAAAGCTTGGGAAAGAATAGAGTAAAGCGTGTTTTCTTGGTAGCAGCAATTTCTCGGGTCTGCTCTGCTTGCTAGATGCAAGCAAGTACTCTCATCTAAGAGAGGCTTCCTGACTCAGCTTCAGCTGTGAAACCTTGCAGCTCATTTAAGAGGTCCTGCCATGAAACACTTAAAATGGTGTTGGTGAAAAGCTGAAGGCATGCTTTTCGGTTTTCAGCCATAGCAGGAAAAAAATTGTGCTGTTTTAAAATGCCGGCTTTCTGGGCCATCCTGCCAGGGCAAACTCTGACTGTTTGAGGCAGGAGGGCTGACTACAGAGAGAGGACTTGAATGTTGTCTGTGGATATAGTATTGCAGCTTGTTTGCTGGCAAGGACCTTGAAACGCCACAGAGTTGTGGTGATAAACATGGCTACAGCCGGTACCTCAGCCATGAGGCTGGAAAGCTGAGGAATGTGCTGGATCCAGCCGTCAAAGCCACGGCTTTCATCCTACTGATATTGCTCAGTAATTTAAAGGCTCGTGTGGTCAGAAAAAGAGAGAGATACAGTAAAGAGAGATTCAAAGACAAAGAAAACTTTAAATGATTTACAGTGTGTTTAAAAATATATACAGGCTGAAAATTAAAGTTCTTAAAAGTAAAATAAGGAAGAAAGAGAGTAGTTGGGTGTGGTAGTGCACACCTTTAATCCCAACACTTGGGAGACAGAGGGAGATTGACCTCTGAGACTTCAAGGTGTGGTAGCACACGCCTTTAATCCCACTGCCTGGGAGGCAGAGACAGACAGATCTCTGTGAGTTCAAGGACAGCCTGGTCTAAAGAGTTATTCCAGGACGAAGATATACAGAAAATATAAAATAAAAGTAAAAGTAAACAAAATAGAGTTAAAATAAAGCTGCACAAAGATGGAAAATACACAGAGAATCTTGATACTGTATGCTATTATGCTCTCTTTGAATTGTTTTAATGCTGAGGAAGGAGCAACAGATGCTAAAAGATATTTGTTTATAAATGCTGCTGAACTAATCCAAGATAGATATTTTCAAAATACCTTGACTTCAGAATTTGGATCTAAGGATATGATACTTTGGAAAAGAGTTTCTTCTTTTGTTTTCACAGAGGATGAGACACTGTGGAACGCTTCTTTGATCACAATATGGTATGATAGACCACGCCCTCCTGAAGGGTTGCTGTGAACACCCTTAAAAAATTGCTTCGCTCAACTGCCAACTGAGATGAACCTAGCAGACCGGTTATCCCATAAAAGACCTGAATAACAGCGCCCCCATTCAGCAGGAAGCAGTTTGGAGAGAAAAAAACTGCGCCCATATTCCCGAATATTGTTTATAAATATTCTTTTATATTTAAAGGGGGTTATGATATAGGTATGAATAATTTGCATTGATATGGATTTTGCTTTAGTGATTTAGATTTAAGGTCAATTTTGTTATATGTATATGTATTTCTGATCTTGATTGAGGTATTGTGGTTGTGTAGTTCATTTAAAAATGTAATGTCTATAGGTTGTTAATGGATAATTATCAATAATAGTCAAGTTTGTAGTCATGTTAGTTAGATTTTCTAGATGTGCATGCATATATTTCAGATAGGCATTCATCATATCTTTCAAAGGCTAGAGAATATGGTATTTTAAATGTTTTAATAACTTAGGGTTTTTCAAGACAATGAGACACTCTGCTCCTGGCAGCACCAATCTACTTCAAGAAGAAGAAGATGGGCATCGAAGAGGATCCTTATGGAGTTTGACAGCTATTTGGGCAAGAAACTGCTCTTGCCTGGACTATTGTATAAACTGGACACAAAGAACCCGCAGAGAGAGGACTGCTGAACTTGCCTAAAGGTGAGATGATCTTTCGGGGTTCCTGATTCATGAAAGAGTCTGCGAGACATTCTGCAGGACACAGCAGATAGTGACTGAACTGCCTTTGAAATTTTCTGCTTCATGGAAATGTCTGCTGGAAACTATGGGTCTGTAGGCCGAAGATGGATGCCCCAACGGTACAGAGAAACTTTGGGTGACTGTCAAGGCAGCGAGATGTCTCTGTCATTTCTAGAGTTTGAAAGTTGCTTATTTTTTGTTTGCTTAGGTAATATTATATCCTTCTGGAGTCTTTGATGGAGTTGAAGAATAGATAGATAGTTATAGTTTTCCTTAGTTATGATAAAGATAAAGTAGATGTAAATATTGTAACTGTAATTCTTATTTGATAACTGTTTTGTTATATGTAATTTTGCTATGTTAACGTTAAAGCCTTCCTTTTTTTTTTTTGTTTAAACAGAAAAAAGGGAAATGATGGAGGAAGGTCATTTGTCAATAAACAAACTGCCTTGGCCCATTTGATAGGCTACCCCTTAGGTGGGTGGAGTAAACAGAATAGAATGCTGGGAGGAAGAGGAAGTGAGCTCAGACTCGACAGCTGTGCTCTCAGGAGCAGACGCCATGCTCCCCTCTCCCCGGCAGATGCGATAAAGCTCCAACCCAGGATGGACGTAGGCTAGAATCTTCCCGGTAAGCGCACCTTGGGGTGCTACATACATGAACAGAAATGGGCCAAGCAGTGTTTAAAAGAATAGAGTTTGTGTGTCTTTATTTTGGGGCATAAGCTAGCCAGGCAACCATGAGCCGGGCTGTGGGAAGAGGCCCACAGCCCCTACTACAAGTGTGAATTCTTGGAAGATGTTGGAGGGAAGATGGCTGATAGAGGCTGGAGCGAGAAAATGGAAGGATAAATGTTATGTAATTGTATTCTAATGAGATATTTATATGAAAAAAAAGGGCCTGTCATTTTCACTATGGTGGAAATGTATGTTGTAGGAGACTGCTTGTTCGTTCCTAGTTGCTTAGACCTAAAATAATCACACAGAAAGTGTATTATTTGCAATGCTGTTTGGCCAATAGCTTAAATGTAATGTTAGCTAGCTCTTAAATCTAGTATTAACCCATTTCCATTATTTTATATTTTACCATGAGGCTTGTGACTACATACTCCTCTTGTGGCTACATAGCATCTCACTAATTCTCTCTCTCTCTCTCTCTCTATATATATATATATATATTCCAACCTAGCTATATTTGGTTAAGACATTGCCAGAAAGCAGCCTCTTTATTCATTAACCAATATAAGCAACACAGACAGAAGGACTTCCCACACCAAATGTACATTTTTTTGTTGTATGTTTTGTTTTTTGAGAAAGGGTTTCTCTGTGAAACAGTCCTAGCTGTCCTGGAACTAGCTCTTGTAGACCAGGCTGGCCTTGAACTCACAGGGATCCAACTACGTCTGCCAGTCCTCCTCTGAGTGCTTGGATTAAAGGCATGCACTAACACTGCCAGGTGGAAATGTATACTTTGGCAGAAATAAATATCCCCTCTTATTGAAGTAGCTTTGATCATTAGCATCGATAATCTATAGTGAAAATGAACAGATCAGTTTTTTTATCTATAAATTATTGTAAGCCTACTGGAAAACAGAAGCAAATAAAAATCTGGAGTCAGATATTAGGGGCTGAAAGCTGAAAGATCGGAGAAGAAGAGCAGCTAGTTCTTACCTCTATTAAATCTTCAGACCGAATGGGGTATCCTGTCTCCACAGGCCTCAGACTGAACACCTCCACTCATGTCTCCTCCTACCTTATATTCCTCTCTCTTCCCAGCCATATCCCTTTCTATCCCTACCTTCCTAGTGCTGGGATTCAAGGTGTCTGTCTCCCAAGTGCTGGGATTAATGGTGTGAGCCATCACTGCCTGGCTCCTTTTCTCTTTTAGACTGGATCAATCTCTTCTAGCCTAGAGTAGCCTTGAACTCAGAAAGAAGCATATGTATCTGCCTGCTGAGTGCTGGGATTAAAGGTATATTTCACCACTACCTGGCCTCTATGGTTTACTGGTGGCTTATCTTAGCACTCTGATCTTTAGGCAAGCTTTATTTGTTGTAACATAAACAAAATATCACCATAGAGACGAAAAGTTAAAGAGACAGGGAAAAATTCTACTGAGAGCTAAAAAGAAAAAGCCAAACATGCTAAGTATACAGATATGTAGGAAATTGTTCCCATAGACTAGAGTGGGAAGAGACAGTATATTTATTTGAATTATTATGCCCTTTATCAATCACCTTAATCATGTGGTAATAGATTTTATAACTAATTATTGAAAAAAATGATGAAAGAAAAATTGTTTACATTGTGGTAAAATCACACCAAAGTCAAAATTCAAGAAAAAAAAAGGCACCAGAATCTAGTGCAAAGATATTTTGTTCCACTCATGTGTCTTGTTCAGCCAGTATCCTTGCATAACCTCCTCTTAATGGTGGACATTGACTCCCTGCATCTTAAACTCTCATGTGTAAATGACTCATCCTCTTCTGAAGCTCATTACTCTATTGAAACTTTATAGGAGATGAAGTGACATAGAAAATTTAGAGTCCCCCACTGTCATTATGATCACATTAATTAAGCAATAAGACCCAGCACTGCAGAAGCTACATTGTGTTAATTCATATCTTGGGATGAATGTTCAACCTGGGGCTTAGGAATGAGGCCACAGGACTCCCATTATTCCTCTTGAATCACATGGATTAATGCTGGACACCTGCTCCTCAACTCTGCCATTGCTGATAACAAGGAGTTATGACTTATACAACCCCTTGTGACAATGAAATTATGCCCCATATCTCTTTTCACTCTCGATGACCTGTAATCCATTATTCACCCATAATGCTTTTCATGTTAAAAAGATATTTCAAAAACACAAGCTAATTTTAAAAGTATAATTAGAAAATCAGAACTATTGGGAACAAGACTTAGGGGAACAAAGTTTACTGTTTTCGTGTAAATATTTGGATAAAAACAAAATATATAGTAGATTAATATGAAATAACAAATCTGAAATATACTATTAACTAAACTAGAATTCAGAGCTGTGATCTTCAGAGCTAAATAGCAAGTACCCTACACATGGACAAATACATTTCAGGACTTTGTAATGTTGGCTCGATATAAAAAGAATTCTTAAATTCCATAAAGTAGTAAGGAATTTAATGCAATTTAAATTACATTCTCTTCCCCATGTTGCTAATCTTTCATTAGTGCTAACTCAAGAACAAGATCTGGACACAGTTATGGGGGTTTTATGCTAATTCAATAGTTCAAAAATTGTAGTCTCTCAATAAACATTACAACTATTATCTGAAAATATTTTAGAATGGAATTTTTGTTTCTAAGTGCAGACAGAATAGTCATTGAAGAGGCTCAGAGACCTGTATTTTTACAAAAACTTTGGGTAACTTCAAAAACTACCAAAGCTCAAGAAATGTAGTTTCCACTGCAGTACTAGAAGAACTGTTTGTCCCCCTGACTTTCTCTGGTTTGCTTTGGCAGTCAGAGATAAAGTCTCGCATCCTTCAGAAAACTAATTGGCCCAATATTTATGTTGCTTTATACTTGGTAGTATTTCTTAAATCCAGTTGGCCTTCTCTAAATAATGTATTTATCAACTGTAACTGACTTTATTTACCTCTGCAACGTATGGTCACAGGGACACAGTAAGTAACATAACTGCAGTTCCACCAGTTCATATGTGCACTGCTTGATTTCATGGAGTCTCTGCATCTTGTCCATAGTGATTCTACACTGGCCCTTCCATTCTTCACCTTTTTATTTTCTAGTACGGAAGGTACCTGATTCAATCCTAATGTATAATCAGTAACCATATGTGTGGTTCTAGGATTTCTGTATCGTATTAACCTCTTTTCCTGTCTTGGTAAAAAGACCCACACATATATTTTCCTTACCAAGTTACCTTGATAGATTCACCAGCTTTGGAATTCAAATTGAAATACTATGCTGTTGTATTTCTTGAAAGCAATTCTCTTCCGGAAATATCTCCACTCGTTTCTACTGCTAAGATCTCCTCCATGTTCTTTATGGCATCTTTCTGATGCAGTTTTTGTGGTGAAATCTCTTCTCTGAACGAATTTTCTTTTCTTTCTTTATGCTCATATCCTACAGTATTGCTCATTCTAATACCAAAATTTGTGAGTAATTATGTCTGCATCTAGGCTTTTCTGGCCAATAACATTGTCTTCCAGCTAGTTCTTTGTTACTATCCATATATAATATAACAACTTCTGTCTACGACTTTCCCTACTACCTATGTGAGACAAAGAAGTTTGGGACTAAGGGAGTTTTTCACTGATGAAGTCTGTATTTCAGTGCAGAGCAATCTTTTTATAGCATAAAGTTTAGAATATGATTGCTGGGACCAAATAGCATGCTTCAGACCCTACCTCAAGGCTGTAGTAAATAAGACCCCAGTGATTTCAGCCATTAGGTGAGCCTTCTTAAAGTTCAAAAATTTGTGAAGTTTTCTTCTTATTTATATTACATACACTTGTTTCCCTGCCTACCTGTTCTGCCCTGCTCTGCTATAGGCTCAAGACAGTTTCTTTATTAATTAATGGTATTCACAGAATATAGAGGGGAATCCCATATCAGTCCTCCATTTGACATAGAAAAATTAAAGCAATAAATAATGTAAAATAATGCTGATATTCAACTAATTCTTGGAAGATACCCAGGCAAATTGTATTGTGATCTCTGTTATCACAAACAGACATTGAAGAAGAAATTATACAAAGAATTACTGTAATAAAATTCATGTGAAAATTAATTTAAAAATGTTATTTTTACTCTAACTTGGAAGCCACAGTTCATGGTTGTGTGGCACCCTCGCTTTGAGATACCTGAAAGAGCAATGTTAGGAAAGTTAATAGAGCCAGACTTGTATGTAATGACCATGAACAAAGGAGAGGGAGAAGAGAGAGTCTTGGGTGATTCAATCCCTTTCAATGACATGTCCATGATTACTTAGGGTCTTTTGTGCTCTATCATCTTAAGATTCCACTGAGTCTCAAATACTGTAGTTCGTAGGACCAAACCTTCGCACTGGACCTCTGAAAAAGGTTGTTTAACATACAGAAAGAAGCACATGTTAATGAACATACACAAAAATATTATGCAATAGATTCAATGAGCAAGTTCTAGGTAAGAGATTAAAATTGAGTGTCTTGGTGGTGTGTCAGCTACTGTAACCCAAAAATTTATAGGTGACCATTTGAGGGGTAGGTTTGTCACAACTTGATATTTTATGTCACACTAGGTTTTGCAATACAAAATGTAATTTAATCCTGTGAAGAATATGGCAAGTTCTATTTCTTCCACCTTTAAAATAAGAAGTCAGAGAGCTTAAAAAAGACCAGGGGGTAGAATGTTTGAGCTGAGGGCTGGAAGATGTAACAGTGGGTAGATGGGATAGTGGAGTTCCAATGCTGGGCCACAATTTCTCCTGTAGTTGATCACTTCACTGGTCTGTGCTCTGTGAATATGATAAACAGCATATGTTTAACAACAAAATATCCCCTGAAGTTATTTTTTCTATCCCAGTAAAGTTCTGCTTTTCTAAAAATTTCATTATCAGAAATACAGGTTTTTATTCTTTTCTCTATGCATTAGAGAAACCCTGAAGCCGAACTTTACTGGACATAACCAATAGATATTGGCCATAACTTCTACACAGGTTATACACAAGAAGAAACATAGACAGATTTTGGCTTTCAATAGATTGATTTTGGTAATATAGGTCTGATTCCCATTTCAAACAGTATTTGATAGAATATTTAAAAGTGGAATAAATTTATGACATTTACCTATTTCCAAATTTAGAATTATAATAACTCTTGTACTAAAGTTCTAAGACAACCCTTATAAGCAAATTGCATAGATTAAGAATTGTTGTGATAAGAGCGGCGGGGCTAAGTTCCTGGCACCCGACCGCCCGCATGGCTAGCTTTACACCCGAAATAATTACATGGAAACTGTATTCTTTTAAACACTGCCTGGCCCATTGGTTCCAGTCTCTTATTGGCTAGCTCTTACATATTGATCTAACCCATTTCTAATATTCTGTGTAGCACCATGAGCTGGTAGCTTACCAGGGAGGATCTTAACCTGCGTCTGTGTCCGGCGGGAGAACCATGGTGATTACCTGACTTGGCTTCTTTCTCCCAGCATTCTGTTTTGTTTACTCCACCCACCTAAGGGTTGGCTTATCAAATGGGCCAAGGCAGTTTCTTTATTCATTAACCAATGAAAGCAACAGATTAGAAAGAAATCACTCCCACATCAAAGAATAGAGGCTTTTCGATTGGTATGAGGCTCTCTTCAAGACTAAACATATGCACTTCATGCAGGCAGAAGTAAACCACATGCTTTATGGATATTTAGGTCAATGCAGAAGGTGGTCAAAAGAGATATGATCATCATTTATTTTTGGACATATGTTATTTCAGATGGAACTTTCAAAGATAACCAATAAACATTACAGTATCTTTTATTGTCCATCCGTGCATATTCCATGCTACCAGGCCTGTTATCATCAAAGTAAATTATGGCTTCTCTCATGGATATTGAGATTGTCGAAGGATATTTACTGCTACCAGAGCTGTCATCCTTCCTCTTGCTCGCCCACGACCTCTTTAAATTTCAAGATAGTTCTCATTCTTGTTTGTTAAAGGTTTTGGTTCTCTGGGTCTCTTCTTCATTATCCTTGCTAATCCATGAAGTTTAACAATTAACTGTCATGCAGATTTTTTCAGCCTTTCTGTTTGACTTCTTAATATTTAGGTGATTATAAAGTTGTCCATAAAAAAGTATTGACGGAATTTGTACTGGATTTTTGTAAGCATTTAATTTGATAAAAGAATTATTAAATATGATTTTAGTTTTGTATGTGTCTTAACATCTCAGTTCATAACAGAAAGAAAGTGGACAGCTCAAAAAGTCAATAGTGTTTCTTGCAGCAAAGGAAAAGAATGTCAGGAAAATAGGGATTTCTAGTTATCAGTTAAAAAATTATGTGTGTTTGAGGTATTAAAAATAACCCGATGATATTCATGGAAATTTCCTTCAAAACCTATTTTTTAATGAGAATGAACACAATTTCCATTTCAGGCAGTGTAGAAGAGAGACTAGCTTTAGAATTGGATTGTTTCTTGTTGAATGTGGGTACAGACCCAGCTCCCTCAAGAAGATGCACGATGGAGAATTTTACTCCTCCTATGTGATAAAGCCAGTATTCTCTATACAAAGAAACATTATATGGTACTTAATTTTATGTTTCATTGTTACTGGGCTATATGAATTTCTTAACAATTTAGATCAAAAATTGAAATAAAATGCTCATACTAGGTAGAACTTCAAACAATTAAGCAAAATCTGATTATTCACTTTGATCAACTAGAAATAGGAATGGGCATGTGTTGAGAAAATTCATATATATAGAACAGATAGATCTATGTATGCATATATATATATATATAAAACATGTATATGTGTATATTTTGAAATTGATATATTTAAGATACATTATATTTTTGTAGGCATATATTTTAATGGATGTATAAAAATTTATGCATATATGTATTGATATGCTACATATATTGTAAATACTTTTATTTCTTCTTTTGTTTTCTTTTTATTTACCATAAGATGTTTTGACATTTTTGTGGTTTCTTTTGAATTTGTTAACTTCTAAGGCTAGTATTAGCTACATGGCATGAAGAAGATTAAACCTGATTCAAGGATTTTCTTCTCTTTTACATTTATTAAAATAGGTTCTTCCTCACAAAATATATCCTGGGGTAGTTGGATCTCTTGAAACAGAAGTGAGGTAACCTTGTGAATCTTCATGTGCGTCCTCAGAACTGAATATTGTTGCTCTTCAGGTGCAACAAATACTCTTAACTACTAAACAGTCTCTAAAGCTTCTTTTCATTTTAGAGAAACATATGTTATTTAGATTTTTTTTAAGATAATGATAACATAATAGATGCCTTGAAGATATTCATTTTTTTTTATTTCAACATTAGTATCGTGAAGCAGTTTTGAATCCTAGGTTGACAATGCATTAAGTGGTACCTTACAGACAAAGTATCCACATCCATGGTTTGGCAATGATGTTGAGAGAGCCTATAAGGAAGAACCAGATGATGTCAAAATTTGAGCCAGTAGACAGGGTATAAAGCATGACACTGCCAAGTGTGAGAGGACTACTCCAAATTGTTCAAGACCTGAGTAGCATCAGTTCCTCTGACCATCTTCTTTTTTTTTTTTTTTTTTTTTTTTTTGGAAATGAAAGTTGTTTATTGAAAGATGCAAGGTCTCCAAGACAGGCATAGTCCCAATGACCTGCAGCTTGCTGTGGTGACCACAGAGCATATATTTTACTTGACTTTGTATTTCAAAACATTTTTTTTAATTTATTTTTTATTCTTTTTTAATTAAAATTTCCACCTGCTCCCCGTTTCCCATTTCCCTCCCCTCCTCCCAAATATTGCCCCCTCCCCCCACTCCCCTCCCCCTATCCCCACTCCTCTTCTCCTCCCCCCACACCATTCCCCCTCCCTCTCGATACTGAAGAGCAGTCCAAATTCTCTGCCCTGCGGGAAGACGAAGGTCTTCTATCTACGTCCAGGAAGGTGAGCGTCTAAACAGGCTAAGCTCCCACAAAGCCAGTTCATGTATTAGGATCGAAACCTAGTGCCATTGTCCTTGGCTTCTCATCTGCCTTCATTGTCCGCCATGCTCAGAGAGTCCAGAATCAACCCATGCTTATTCAGTCCCAGACCCGCTGGCCTTGGTGGGCTCCCAATAAATCAGTGATGTACTCACTCATAATCCGTTTCTAGCCATAAATAAAAGACATTAAGCATATAGTTTGTGATCCTAGAGAAGTTAAATAAGAAAGTGAACCCAAAGAAAATCATATAGTCATCCGCATGGAGAGGGGAAGTAGACAAGATTGCAGGGCAAAACCTGGGAACTTGCGGGTGAGGTGGCATGGGGCAAAGGGGAAATGGGATGAGAAACATGAGAAGGGGAGGATGGGAGGAGCTCGGGGGATTGGGATGGTTGGGATATAGGAAGGGTGGATACGGGAGCAGCGAAGTATATATCCTAACTAAGGGAGCCATCTTAGGGTTGGCAAGAGACTTGACTCTTGAGGGGTTTGCAGGTGTCCAGGAATATGTTCCCAGCTGGTACCTTGGGCAACTAAGGAGAGGGAACCTGAAATGACCCTATCCTATACTGATGAATATCTTGCATATCACCTTAGAACCTTCATCTGGCGATGGATCGAGGTAGAGACAGAGTCTCAATTTGGAGCAACGGTCTGAGCTCTTAAGGTCCAAATGAGGAGCAGAAGGAGGGAGAACATGAGCAAGGAAATCAGGACCACGAGGGATGCACCCACCCACTGTGACAGTGGAACTGATTTATTGGGAGCCCACCTCTGACCATCTTCTAAGCAGGGCCACTGCTCAGTCCTGCTTGCAGGTTTGAAGCATTACTAAAACTGCTCTCTCTAATTCTCACAAGTCTGAACTATGATTTGTGCTACAGCATTACTTCTCCTGTGGCATATGCAACAACAACAACAAAATAACAAACCAAAACAACAGCAAAAAAAAAACCTCTTGGATTTTTCAGCTTTAATAATTTGTGAACCAACTCCAACTCCTTTGAGTAAGTTCTCTCTTTCATTGAGGCATACATGCATTACTGTGTACTTGAATGCACACATACATACTTTTAGACTGGAACTCTACTGGGATTCTACATTATAAATGTAAAATCTAAATATGTGCTTTTCAGAATTTAATTCTAATGGCAGTTTGAGAAAAAAACTCTAATATATTCATATTTATGAATTATAAAATAAAGATCTAATAAAAGAAACTATGTACTCTAAAATTACATATTTAAAATGAGTTGAGATTCATCTGTTGAGAATTCTTGGTTTCGATTTGTAGCCTATTTTTATTGGATTATTTGTTCTTTTGATGTCAAGTTTTTTTATTCTTTGTATATTTTGGAGATCAGTCTTCTGTGTGATGTGGGGTTGGTGAAGATTTTTTTCCAGTTCTGTGGGCAGACATTTTGTCTTGTTGACCATGTCCTTTGCTTTACAAAATCTCATTTCCAGAAGGTCACAATTATTTACTGTTGCTTTCACTGTCTTATTAGTCTTTAGAGAAATGTAAATCAAAACAGCTCTGAGATTCCATCTTATACCTATCAGAACGGCCAAGATCAAAAACACTAATGATATGGGAGGACCAATTTGTATAACCACTTTGAAAATCAGTATGGCAATTTTGCAGAATATTAGGAAACAACCTATCTCAAGACCCAGCAATACCACATTTGAGGATATACACAAGAAATGTTCAATCATACCACAAGGACATGAGGTCAACTATGTTCATGAAAACACTATTCATAATAGCCAAAACCTGGAAACAATCTAGAGGCCCCTTGCCCAAAGAATGGATAAAGCAGATGTGGTGCATTTGCACAATGGAATATTACTCCTTGGGGAAAAACAAAACAAAACAAACAAAGAAACAAACAAACAAAAAAAAAAACAATGACTTCTTGGATATTTGTATGCAAATGAATTGAACTAGGAAAAAAAAAAGCATCGTGAGTGAGGTAACCCAAACCCAGAAAGATGAGCACAGTATGTACTCACTCATTAGTGGATATTAGGCATAAAGCAAAGAATAATGAGCCTATAATCCATGACTGCAAAGAAGCTAAGAGAACAAGGAGAACCCTAAGAGAAATATACATGGATCCCCCTGGGAAGGGGAAATAGACAAGATTTCCTAAGAAAATTGGGTACACGAGGATGGGTGAATGGAGGGTGGAAAAAGAAAAGGAGTGGGAAAGAGGAAGGAAATTAGAACTTGAGCAAACAGGATGGTTGAGATGGAGGAAGGCGAAAGAGGGAGAACAAGGAAAGAGATATCTTGATTGAGGGAGCCACTATGGGGCTAGCAAGAAACCTGGCACTAGAAAAATTCCTAAGAATGCACAAGGATAGCCTCAGCTAAGATCCTAAACAATTGTGGAAAGGGTACTGAACTGGCCTTACTTTGTAGTCAGATTGACGACTATCTTATATGTCATTATAAAACCTTCGTCCAGTAACTGATAGAAATAGATGCAGAGATTCACAGAGGAGCATTGGCCTGAGCTCCCAAAGTTTATCTGAAGATAGCGAGTCACAATAATATGAGTAAAGGTGTCAAGACCATGATGGGGATAACCCCTGAAACAGCTTACCTGAGCTAATGGGAGTCTACCTACTCCAGTCTAACAGCAAGGTGGACCAGCATAGGACCAAACTAGGCCCTTTGAATGTGGGTGACTGTTTATGGCTGTGGCAGATCGTGGGACTACTGACAGTTACGAAAAATAATGAAATTTGCCTGCAAATGGATGGGTCTAGAAGAAACCATATTGAGTAAGGTAACTCAGACCCAGAAAGACAAATATAATATGTACCCAATCATAAGTGGCTTTTAGACATGAAGCAAAGAAAAACCAGCCTACAGTTCAAAGCCCCAGAGAACCAGACAATAAAGAGGACCCGAAGAAAAACATACATGGATCTAAATAGGAAATACAAAAAGAAAAGATCTCCTGAGTAAATTAGGAGTATGGGAGTCATGAGAGAGGGCAGAAGGGGTCAGGAGAGGCAGAATGGGGAGCAGAGAAAAATGTATAATGCAATAAAAACAATTAAAGAGAAAAAGGAACAAAAATAAACAAATGTGAAGAAGTTACAAATAAAAATGTACTTGAGGTCAAATAAAATTTCTCAAGCTTTTGAATAAAAGAGAAAGAATAACAAAAAATATGAGTTGAACTTGACACTTAGGAAACCATATTTGTTTTCTTCCCTTTACAACTATTATTATATGCAAGAAGTAATACAGTAGGTAGATTTCTATATGAAGAGAAAGTAATGATTATGCTTCTTAGGCATTTTTGATCTAGATCGTTTATATTAATAATAGACATTTTCTTACTTATGACAAGCTCCTTGATTAAGTACATCGTGCAATTCTTCCACAATTCTACAAACTGAAATTGATAATTTGGAAAAAATGTTTGTTGCACAAATTCACCCAAGTAAATGGTGTTTCATAGTAATAGAATGAAACTAAGATTCTTTCCCTCTTTATATGCTAAGGTACCCCAATTCTGATGAAGTCATCAGCAAATAAAGGACCACCCAAATTGCATTAGTCTTATTCTTGAGCTAGAGGTGAATTATGGGTAAATAAAATCAAATATGAGGAACTTCTGCATAGGAAGGATTTTCCCATCTGTTCTAGTTCAGAGTTAAAGAGACTTAGCATTTTTTGAGAAGTATGTTTTTATGCAAAAATCTATATAATATCAAGCTTTCAATATCCCAACAAGGATAGGGTGGTCTTGGGAAGTTCCACTCTTAGCTATGAAGTTAATTGGAATTGATCTCTGCTAGGGGAGGGAAAGTCACTTTTCTTCAGGAAAATGGGACCTGTTAGACTCCAGTAGATGATTCCATACCTATATACATGGAGACAACCACTAAATGGACTCTGTGCTTATTTATAGAGAGAAAAAGAGAGGGGGAGCATAGGGAGACAGAGAAACTGAGGCACAGACAGAAATCAAGAAGTTGTAGGGTGATGGGGAAGAATTGGAGTGTATAAAATAGGGTGTAGATTTGGTCCAAACAAAACACATGCATATTATATAAATATCAAGAAAATTATGTCAAGGAAAGAAAAGATGAAAATGTTTCTTCTTAGTAGGCTATGCTTCCAAATGGTTATATCATCTATGCGTATTAAATCATGGGCACAATACAGGGCATGGTTATCCTGTGCTTGATTCAGACCAGACCACATTTACTCAGTGTTAGATTATCGCAGCTAACCTATTACAAAGCAGGAGTGTTAATTGAAAACATGCTATTTTCCTTATGTAAATGCAGGCAAAACTTCTCATTTAGATGAATGCATTAAAGTCAAACCTGCCATAAATTCTTTTAAAATAAAAATTGTCTTGGGGTAAAGAGATCAAGAATATAATTTGACAAATTACTATTTGATCCTATAGACTTCCAGAGGAACAGGGTGAAGCAAACATTATCACTAAGAAAACGCAAGCCTCTCATTTCTCCTCACATTTGAGCTTGACCCTCAGTTCTAGAATATAACTCAAGATTTGATATTTAGAAGGCTTCATTTGCAGACAATTAGGTGTAGGATTAGATTCCAGTGCTGTCTTGTATATGTTGACAGTAGTGGAGTCCCAGCAACCTTATTTCCACTCCTTTACCCTCTCACACATCCCCACAGAACCAACGCTGCCTTCATCAAAACTATTTTATTTGTACTTATGAAAGCATTGCAGCCAGTAAACAGAAGACATGGGCAGGCTTAGCCACTGGCACCTTTTCCCATCTGAATATCACAGATCTTGTCTCTCGCTGTGGTATAAGGTCTCTGATTACATCAGCCTCTTCAAATTATGCTGAAATGAAGGCCATTCAATTTGCCACAATCAGTAACTTTCAAAGGAGCTCATATAATTGATTTCACAGTCATATAGGCATAGGTGACAGAAAGCCACAGTTTCATTTAGGCAATGTTTTCTTTCATTCCAAAGTTCAGTATTCAATAGAAATCAAATTCTTTCCTTCAACAGTTGGCAGCTAAGCTGTGGCACATACAAGTTTTTTTTGTTGTTGTTGTTGTTGTTTTATTCTTTTTATGGTGCAGAATCATGAAAATTGAAATTAATGCCCAGGGTGATCTAATAGAAGTCAGCAGGCTACAGGTAAAATAACTTCCTTCTGAAGCTGGACCTGATGAGCATTTCAGCCAGAAGGCAAGGAGACACTATGAATGCCATTCTAACCTTCAGGAGAATTTGTTACAAGAGAAAGGTTTGCAGTGCCCAGCCAAAGGAGAGGTTGGATGTGCAGGAAGCTATTGTGATAAGTATTGCTACAGCACTACACTCTTTGACTATCAAAGTAGGATCCGATTTCCACTCTTTAGTGAGTTGTGACTGCAGATAGCTCCACTCTTTCTGGAAGGAAGCACATGTGTCTTCAGCTATGCTTGTTTATTGACCTTGGGGTCCATAATGGATGCTGAAATAATAGTTTTACTACTTAGAATGGGATGCAGCTGAATTTGATGAAAAATATTAAGTCAACAACCACTAGAATTTTGTGGGGGGGGATTTGCAAAGTTTATGCATAACATATATGTTAATTTCCTTGGCAGGTACTTGGTTGAAACAGAACATGCTATCTCTGTCTTACACACACAGCAACAATAACAGCAACTACAACAAAAACAACAACAGGCAACTTCAGAGTCCCTTTTTAGCTATAATGTATTCCATTGCAGAGCATCAGGCCAGTAACTTACTTGTGAATATAGTTTATTTATCTATAGTATTAGATTTACAAATTCTGTCCTTGGTATTTGACAGTTGTTACTAATGTATATGTCTTGGTAACAGTTTTACAAGTATGGATAAATTTTTAAGTCCTTCAGCCTTCTCTATCTATCTATCTATCTATCTATCTATCTATCTATCTATCTATCTATCTATCTACATCTACCTATAATATATCTCTCATATATACATATCCCTCTAACTAGCTATCTGAGTTTTTGAGATAGGATCTCTCTATGTAGACCAGGCTGGTCAGGAACTCAAAGATATCTTCCTCCATCTGTCTCCTGAGTGCTTCCAAATCTAACCCACCTTGCTATTCTCAACAAGAATATTACAAGCCTAATGTCTCTTATAGTGCTTTTAATAGGGCCACATTATGTGACTTAAATCAAGGATTTATCACAATATATCATAAAACATGAAAGATTTCATAGTTGTCAATAGTATGAAATTATATTTCATTTTTACAAATATCCTCATTGCAGACTAAGTGAACTAATTTACACAAATTCTACAATTCCACATGACACGTATTTACATCTTAATACTGTGCAAAAGAAAGTACATCCATTTGACTTTCTGAAGAGTCATTATGTACAACATTCTTAGTGCCTATCTTTGGAAAGTGGGAGATTAGGAAAGCAATTCTGATAATTTATAAATTTGTCAAAGTCATTGTGACATATCTGTTGGAACAGAGGCTCTATTCTGACAAGATTGTAAAAGTTTATCAGCTCTTGAGAATGAGCTGGGCTTTGATTATCTGTTGCATCTACCAAAAGAGTGGAACATAGTGACAATATATCATGTATTTCCTTTTTCTGTACACGACCTCTATTTGTGTATGTATCATCAATTCCACAGACTTTACTTAAAAATATACCATATGTATGCTTTCTTGCATGCTTGTTTCTTTTTTAATTCTATATTTCAATGGCTTTTACTATCAGTCACACTGAGAAGATCATTTTATCTATATGCAGCAAAGATTTTAATTGTTAAAAGCATTCTTGGGACTACAAAGCATTGTTAAACTTACAAGAATATCATATAAAGAGATATATAGATTATATGTGATAATTACACTTGGAAACAAATACAGAGGAATCTGCTTTAATGGGACAAGATTTATAGTCAATATTACAGTAACAAACCAGAAATAACAATACTTTGTGCTATTTATGGCTCCTGCCATTCTAACGTTATACAAAAATAGAAGAAAATTCTCAGAACGTGTAGTTTTCCTTCAGTAAAGGCGGTGCATGCATTTAGTGAATAACTTATAAGTGATGAATGGTAATTATATGTTAAAAATAACTAATGAAACATTACAAAATAATTTTCTTTAAATAGTATTAACAAGAAATATCACATAAATCCTGTAGAAACTTGCTCGAGGAAAAAAAGAAAGTTAGTTTCCGTGGATATTAACAGTGGAGATAACTCTGGTGGAAAAATAAGATTATGATTGTTTTTAACACAGAGGCCCTGCATTTGAAAGAGTGTAAGGAGAGTCACAAGGCAAAGGTTGTAATGAGGATAGGGAAGGGAGAAATGATGTCATTATATTATGATCTCAAAAAAATGGCCAAGTCATGGACTCAGTGCTTCTCAATAATGGGGAATTTTACTGAGTTATTCTCTAGTTTTGTATCTCATTCGTATGTTGGTATGATAAAATTTCGAGCATGATTTATTGCAGAGGCGGCTCATGATTTTTAAAAACCAGTCAAAAATATTTGGCTTCCTGTGTCATTCAACTGTACAAAATGCTTTTAACTTCCACTAATATCAAAGAGATGGCCCATAGTCCACAAGACAGATTTCACTAGATTTTATAAAATTATAACCTTTCAAATTTAATGACAAGAAATTTCCATTAAAAATGCATAATTTTCTATAGTAGAAAAAAATACCAATTTTTCTAAAACTGTCCCCTGGTCACAGCTGCTCACTCTGGAGGCTGTGTTTTCATTCATCTCTCTGAATAGGATTTTTCCACTTGTCCAGCATGCTTTGTGCTATAAAGCATCAATATTAATGCAGTAAATGAAAGGTCATCTACCCCCGAGTTACTTTTAGTTTGGGTGCAGAAGAGAAGGAATGGAGATGCTATATTTTGGTGTTTATTCCCTGTGCACAGTCCAACAACCCTTTTGCAAAATGTCACAGCTCTGCAAATTCCCTTTGCAAGTTCCGAAGGCCATGTTATATATTCGTTGATCCCAGCATGGGCAGAACTGACTCCACAGTAGACAAGCCTGAGACATTGTTTTGTTCCTTTGGGATTTCTTTTAATCTTTCTTAGATTTTTTTATCTTACTCCATTTCTTTATTTTTTCATGTTTACCAATTTAATTATGTCCTCTGTTATGTGGTGGGTCCCTGAATGGAACCCTAAGGTGGAGGAGACACTGTTCCTTTCTAGAGGTACAACATCTGCCAGATTGTCCAGTTAACTGGCCCTGATTTGCAATTAGAGTTGCAAATTGGAAGATTGACTTGAAAAGACCCGATGGAACAAAATGAATCAATTTAGGTTGCAGGAATACCTGTAGAGGGAAGCAGGGCTGGAAAGAGAACTTTCATCCTTTGTTATCCCATGGAGAGAGCACAATTTTGTGCCTCCCCTTTTCAATAAAAATATCAACCATATTGTCACTTCCTTAAGTATTTACTGCAAAAAAAATATATTTTGATAAGTCCTCAAATGACAGACTCTTTTCTCAGGAGTCATTAACTCTGGAAGGCTAGAGAACATCTTTGAATTGTATTTGCTATTCTCTTTCTCCATTTCAAATCAAGTGTGTGCTTCAGATCCCTCACAAACAGCAACCAGCAACACAGAACCAAAACAGACACCAGCACTACTGCCAATACAAACATCACTTGCACCAGCACCAGAATCAGCACTAGCACCACCACCAACAGCACCACCAGAATCAGAAACACTTGTACGAGCACCAGAACCAGTTCCACCAGCAGCAACAGGAGCAGCTCCAGCACTATCAGCACCAGAAACACTTGCACTGGTATAAACACCACCAGCAGCAGCAGCAGCAGCAGCAGCACCAGCACCACCACCACCAGACCATCACCAGCACCACCACTACTCTCAACTCCAGCAGCAGCAGCATTAACACCAGCACTACCGCCATCACCACAACCACCAAAGAACAATAAAACCTCAATGTCTGAGAAAACTAAAGTTTTCTCCAATGGTTATAAAATCCCACATTCCTTCAGACATCTTTCCCTGAATTCATATCACTGAACAAACATATGAATTAGAGGCCTATTTTTCTAGATCATTCATGTTTTCTAAGGGGCCACCATGAATTATTTTCTAGTAGAGGACAATAGAAGGAAGAGGTGAAAGAAGTATTTTTCGTAAGAATTCACAGAAAGTTAAAAGTTGATAATCTTCTGCAAAATTAGTTTCTAAGTATAACATGACTTAAATCTGTATACACTGCACAAAATGGATCACTAATTCATTATACCAGATATAGCCAACAGGAGGGCACATGAACTACATACCTTTTATGTTAACTGGTAAAGAATGGTGTAATGGTTAAATTTAATAGTAAACTTGACACAACGTTGAATTGCATAAGTGTGGTCTCCTTCCTTTGGGATAGTGGGCTGCTGATCCATGAGGGAAGAGAAAGCAGAAGCAACTGAGCAGGTATGTCGGAAACACCTTTCTCAGAGACAGTTTCAAAGTTGCAGCTCAGTTTTATTCCATGGTAGGGAGGGAGAGTAGCTGCAGTTTCTATGTCAAAGTTTATGCTTGAGATAGGTCAGGAATCTTGGCTTAGCGATAACTTCCAGATAAGTTCAAGCCCCAGAACCTAGGGAGACTATCCAGATAAGGAGATACCTGGCTGTAAAGAGAGTCCTCCTTTTTACACCAAGTCCAGAGAGCTGTCCAGACATGGTGGACTACAACCTTCAGTGTAGGGTACCACTCCAACACATAAGAAGAGAGTCTCAGGATTTTCTCATTGGGTTGACCTATGTGCATGTCTGTGGGTTATTGTTTGAATTAAATGTATTGAGGTGAAAATACTCAGGCTGTAGTGGGTAGCACCGTGCCCTGGGTAGGGTATTCCAGTAGAAAAACAAGTTACACAAGAAAAGAACTTGGTGGTCATAGATATCTTCATGCATTCTGCTCTACACCATGGATAAGATTTAACCATCTGTTTTGTTTTCCTGCCATTTTGACTCCCCAGAATGATAAGCTGTATTTGTAAAATGGAGCAAATACCCCCCAGCTCTTTTTTGTCTGGGTATTTTATTACTGTAACAAGAATGAAACTAGAACAAAAGCCAAGCACAATAAAGAGAGTGACTTTCCTGAAGATAATTTGTACCTACAGAACAAAAGGCATGGAGATGTACAGAGTACAAAACATCTTCCCACAAAATTATAGAGATCAAAATTACCTATGCTTACTCAGAACAAGATAGGAAACTTACAAAATAGGAAACAAAGAGTGGCTCTTCTCTCTTTTCTCTTCTCTTTCTATCCGTGATGTCAGCATTGCCTGCTCTGACACCACCCTAGCCATGTGTGTATCAACTGCTTACTCTATTGCTGTTACGACATCTTACAACCCTTCTGCAACAGGAGCTCTTCTAGGTCCTCCCAGCCATGTAGACAAATCTCTCAGACCAGCCCATGTTTGTATGCTTGGTATCGTTCACTCATGTACAAAATGTGTTTAGATCATGTCCACCCCTAACTAATTCCCTTTAGCATTTACTTCACCCCAACACCTAAATATGAGAGACATCTTCAATATTTAGATGCATTTATTTTTATTATGGCTCAGAATTCTGTCCTTTTCTCTGTATCTCTCTAGAAAGAAACCATTTTGGGGTGTTATTTGGTTGCTGGTGTACTGCATGTGTTTGTGTGTGTGTGTGTGTGTGTGTGTATGTGTGTTTGAATGTATATTTGTTGGTTAGAACATAGGAAATAGACTATAAAATATCCAGGAGATATATTTCTACAGAGCAAATTTGAGCAGTAGTAAAGTTTATGCTGCTTAAATCACTTCAGATTGTAGAATATTCAGATCTCTGAATTTTATGATAATGTCAAGAGAGCTTCTGGTGAGTCCCATTAATTTTTTGGTATTGTTTAATTTTACATGAGTAAATATAATTACTCCTTTTGTCATGAAGAGCAAGTTCTAATACCAATTTATAATTCATGGAGCTAATTATGTTAACGAGGCGGCAATCTTCCCTCAGCTATCTCCCCTGTAATTTTAAAGGATTTTGATTTTTCCCCCTTCCCTCCACAATTTCTCTTCCAGCTATGAAAAGGAAGTGTACACATTTCATCTGTGATATAATTATTTACCATGGCAACAGTTTGTGAATGGGATTGGGAAGTTGCACAGAAAGAGAAGCAGCTTAAGGGGAACAGCCTAAAAAGAAATCCTTTCAAGGCAAGTGAAGAGGCCTTTCAGGTGGGAGCTGGTTTTGTCTCCCCGACATTTTAAGGAGGGTTTCCGGCTTGCAGAACATTGTAAAAACTATTGTTGATCTCAACATAAAAGAGCTTATTTTCTGCAGTTACGTTTTCAGAAAATCACCTTGATTAAGAGCTCGGCAGAAAAATGGAAACCTACATCCCACCCCCCACCCCCGGCACTTGAATTAACAACCTCCAGGAAAGCAGAGTGAAAATGCTTTCTTTACATCTCTGAGGGCATAGAAAGGGCATGTGGGGGAAACAAAAAAGAAGCTCTTGCTTGTATCCAGCAATAACCCTGAACCTTACACTGTAACCAAAATCTTCCTTTCAGCAGGACTACAAATAAAGAAAATCTACCCAAATCCAGTGTCCCAACCTCTGGACTTCAACTGAGGCTGTCACTGAGTCTCTTCTTCATTCCAGTGTTCAGAGGGACATTGAGTATGTTAATCTTTACTATGAATAAATATGCTTCCAAAGAATAGCAGTATACAGATTAAAATTATATTAAAAATGAAATCAAAGTTATTATGTCTCCAAAGTATTAGCTATGAAAAGAATTATTTCTCAAGATCTTCACAGCAACTAACACACTTTGCTTAATCCTTCTTGATTGCTTGGTAAAATCACTTCTTTCTTAAAAATATCTTGTTTGTATTTTTAATTATGTAAATATGCTGTGCATGTATAAGGGAAAACACATGTGAGTGGAATACCCACTGAGGCAAGAATAGGGTGTCAGAACGCTGTAGCTGGAGTTAGAGGCCTTTGGAAGCCACTTGGCATGGATATGAAAGATTGAACTTGAATTTTTTAAAGGAACAGTCCATGTTATTAAGTGTTTAACAGTCTCTGTAGCCCTGGTAAAATGATTTTTATTGGATCTTCTGGAATGCTGATGGCATCAGTAACTGTAGAGAAATAATAATTGAGATCTAGTACAGTACATGGCTCTAGATGCCTTAATCTCTTCAGAAATAAACACAAAACAAAAAAAGTCTATAAACAATTTTGATGAAACACACTTTAGAATGAAAAATATTAAGGGCAGTTCTTATGTCTAAGTTGCAGAAACATCAATCCAAAGGCTTAGCAATATAATGATGTGATTAGATTGAGCTGAGTTCAAGAGAGTCTTAGTGCCAATTAGGGGGCATTGGTATTGGATTTCCAGTACCCATGTAAAAAGTGGCAAGACCATGAGCACCTGTAACAGAGCTAGTAAAAGGTAGTGAGTTCCAAATGACATGAAAGACCTTTTCTCAAAGGTATAAAACAGAAGGTAATAGAGCAACAGAAACAGAAGCTCAACTGTGATTGTCTTGATTGATGTGGTTGATATGGGATAACCCAGTTCACAGTGGGTAGCACCCTCTTTAGGCAGGTGGGCCTAGGTTGTTTATGGGCCCAAGAGAATTCTGGTATGATAGAAGTCTGTTCACTACCTCTGCAAGCCATGCACACCTCCCCATTAACAAGTATACATTATGTCTATGTCGAACCATTAAACAGTTTGTAACATGCTGCTAACAAACCCCATTTAAATGCTTGGTCTCCTGAAAGAGCCAGAGTTTGTGCTGGCAGCATGGCCCAGAAAGTCAGCATTTCAAAACAACTCAGCTTTTTTTCTTTTTCCTGCTACCGCTGAATCAAGAAGACCTCTATTAAAGGAGAAAAAAAATGCTGGCTACTAAGAAGCCATGCATAACTCTCTTTTTTGTGTCTAAAATTACTTTTTAAAGCCAGGCAGTGGTGGCGCATGCCTTTAATCCCAGCACTTGGGAGGCAGAGGCAGGCAGATCTCTGTGAGTTCGAGGCCAGCCTGGTCTAGAAGAGCTAGTTCCAGGACAGGAACCAAAAGCCCCGGAGAAACCCTGTCTCGAAAAATCAAAAAAAAAATTACTTTTTAAGCTTTCTCAGATTTTAAGTGGATTTTAGTTAGCCATGTGGACGCCAATAGCATCAATTCTCCCTGTTTCCCACTTCCATTTCTGATGAAGCTCCAGCTTCCATCAGTGATAAAATGTGACCTATAAATTTAATCCAAATGTGCCTCCCAAATATCCTCCCCCCAATCACTCTTGGTCATAACTGCAAAATGAAAGTAAAACACCTACTCTGGCTTCTGCGTTGTACATATAGGTGTACCTAACTGAATACACATATATTATACAAGCACACACAGATAGAAAAACACATAAACAAGTGAGCATGCATGTACACACAAATAGATAGATCGATAGATTAGATATAGATATGCAGGCATGCAGACAGACATATAGTTGATAGAATAAACAGAAGTATGATGCAGTTTCAAAGAGTGACCTCTAAGGATCAAAAGGATAGTCTTTTTATGTCTCAGAAACTATAACTGCTTATTCAAGCAATATGTATTAGTTGAGACTATAAAGAATTCTAAAACCAAACACTAATGGAAGTAGAGTATTTCTAAAAGAATGAGAAAGTGTATAAATCTCTAAGAAAAAAAGATGGATGTGCTGGTGTCACTTTGTGTGTCAGAACAGTATAAGATCCAGACCTAACTACTTGGACAGAAGTTCCTCACATGGAACTCCAGAGAAACAGTGCTGACAAATCCTGGCTTAAACAGAGCTTAGATTTTTGTCTCTGTTGTATTGAAGTGGTAAGGTTATTGAAGGAATCATAACTTATGTATGTCTAGAGTCTAGTAGATAATACTCTTATACTAGTGTCTATAGCTAGGAGTGACTGAAATATGATACATGATATCTGCCAATCTAGGATGCCTCCAACCTGCAAAGAAAATCACTTCAGCAAACAGAGCATGACCCTCATTCTTACAAGCTACAGCCTAATTTCAACTTCTTGGTATGTGTTGCAGGGAGGCCACTTTTTGGTTTCTGGCCATTTAGCCCCAAAATAATCACACAAAAACTATACTAATTAAATCACTACTTGGCCCATTAGCTCTAGCTCCTTAATTGGTTATTTCTTACATATAAATTTAACCCATTTCTATTAATCTGCATATCACCAAATGTCTGTGGCTTATCTGGTAAAGTTCTGGCATCTGTCTCTGGTGGGGCTACATGGCTTCTCTCTGACTCTACCCTTCTTTTTTTCACCATTCAGTTTAGATTTTCCCACCTAGCTCTGTTCCCCTATAGCCCTGCTATAGGCCCAAAACAATTATTTTATTAACCAATGGTAGTCACATCATACAGAGGGAAATCCCACATCACCTCTCCTTTTCTGTTTAAATAAAAAGAAAAGTTTTAACTTTAACATGTAAAATACATATAACAAAATATATATCAAGCAAGAATTACAGTTACAATATTCATATCTACTTTATCAATTAAGATATCTAAGAAAAAAGAAAAAAGATATCTAAGGAAAACTATAACTATAAATTCTTCAACTCCATCAAAGACTCCAGAAGGATATAATAAACAGGAAGTACATTGTAAGAAACATCCAAAACTCTATAATTGTCAGAGACATCTCACTGCCTGGATAGTCACCCAAAGTTCTTCAGTACCATTGGAGAATCCATCTTTAGTCTACATGCCTATAGTATCTGACATACTTTTCCATGAAGCAGGAAATTTCAAAGACAGTTTCACCTAATTTGGCAGTTTTAAATTCACTTCCATCTGTGTTCTGCAGAATATCTAGCTGACTCTTTCGTGAATCAGGAACTCCGAAGTATCATCTTACCTTTAGGCAAGTTCAGCAGTTATTTCTCTGCAGGCTCTGCATGTCCAGTTCATCAAGCAGTCCAGGCAGGAGTAGTTTCTTGCCCAAATGACTAACCGACTCCATGAGAAGTCTCATAGAGGCCCATCTTCCACTTGATGTAGCTTTGTGCTGTCAGGAGCAGATGTGTCTCACTGTCATGAAAAGTCCTAAATTCTTAAACATTTTAAATTCCATATTCTGTAGTCTTTGAAATGTTTGAAGAATGTTTATCTACCTGAAATATATCTCTGTACATCTAGAAAATCTAACCAACATGACTACAAGCTTGACTATTTTAGATGATTATATATTACCCTATATTTCTTGATTATGCATTACATTCCCAAACGATCTCCACAAACACAATAACTTAATCAAGATCAGAAATATATATAAATAAATTATATATATAGTTTAACAAAATTGACATTAAATTTGTATCAATAAACCAAGATCCATACCAATGCAAATCTCTACAGCATATCTTGATTTAAGTGTAAACAAACATTTATAGACAATATTTGGGAATATGGGCATAGTTCCACAGGTTCTCATCCTCTGTGAAAACAAAATAAACCCCTCTTTTCCAAAGCAACATATTCTTAGACACAAATTCTGTAGTTAAGATACCTTTGTAATATATGTGCTAGATTAGCTTATCAGCCCATATAATGAAGTGTCTCTATGTACTTAGCTCCTTCACAGTCAAAAATTCAAAGAAAACACAATTAAATACATAATCCAGACTCTCTGATAATTTTCCACCTTTATATGGCTTATTCTTTGTTTATTCCTTTTAATCTATGACTGTCTGTACTCTGTCTCTTTATAGACTTTACTTTTTTACAAAAAACATTTACTTCTTTTTATAACTGTCTATATTCTTTTTTTTTCTCTCTCTCCCAAGCCTATGTACATTTATCCAACACTGTGATTCATTTAGAGATTTTTTTATGTCTGAATTGATCCTATTGTGTATTGGAAATTCTTTTCTGTCTTGAAGATCTTTTAAAATGGTAAATAGCTTGGTTGCAGTGGATCTGGATGCTCGGTCCAGCTCGGTCCAGCTCTCTCCACTCTCAAAATGGTAGATGTACCATTACTGCCAGCTCTGGGACTTCCAGGTAGGAGCCATGCTCAGCACTTACTCTGAGAATAAGCATTGAGAACATAAACCCCTTATATCTAAGTAATAGATAAATATGTCATTCAGAGCATTGCATGGCCTTGAAATATCTCTGTTTGTGGTGGCAGGAATCTGCCATGCTCTCCTTCCTATGCACTCATAGCAGTCCTGATTCTGCCACCTGCCCAGGAAAAGGGTGCTGAGCTGCGGGCATGGTCTTAGTTACTTTCCCAAGTGGGCATCCAAGCACCCCAGCCCACAAACCCCATTCAAGTGTCTATAACCAGTCGTCCAGAAAGAGTCAAAATTTGTGCTAACAGCACAACCCAGAAAACTGGCATTTTAAAACTGTGGCTTTTATTTTCTGCTACTGCTGAAACAGAAAAACCTCTCTTAAAGGAGCTGAGGCACACTGTCAGCAAACAGCAAGAAGCAGTGTTAAACTTTGTAGTTTTGTGTCTAGAATTCCTTTCCGAACCCTCTCAGGTTTTATGTGGATTTAGATAGCCACAATGGCACCAATTTGTTTCAGGGAGGCTGCTTGTTGGTTTCTGGCCACTTAATCCCAAAATAATCACACATAAACTATATTAATTAAATCACTACTTGGCCCAATTGCTCTAGCTTCTTATTGGCTAACTCATATATATAAATTTAACCCATTTCTATTAATTTGTGCATCACTATGTGACTATAGCTTACCAGCTAAAGTTCCGGCATCTGTCTCTGGTAGGGCTATATGGCTTCTCTCTGATTCAGCCCTTATTTTTCCCAGCATTCAGTTTAGTTTTTTCCCACCTAACTCTGTTCCCCTATAGCTCTGCTATAGGCCCAAAGCTGTTTCTTTAGTCACCAATGGTAATCACAGCATACAGAGGGAAATCCCACATCAGGTATGACCTTTATTTATTTCATTTATTCTTTACATTGTTCAGTTCTGCCTACCAACTCCTCTTTCATTTGTGGCCTTAGAACCAAATACCTCTTCCCCATTTAGAAATCCCTGCATCAGACAAGAAACCTTTCCTTTCTGATACACATTCAATGAACCCTTTGATGGTACTAGGGCAAGTAATAAGTCTATTCTTGCTAAGTTATTCATGTCTGTAAGTTATACAACACATTATATCAGTGTTCTTTAAACCTTACTAGTAGCTTTCTCTAAAAGACAAAAAATGCTGGAAGATACAGATGACTCCTCATAGCTGAGCTGTGACATCAACCTGCTATCTCTCTGTCATGTGGAGGATAGCAGTGGGAGAGTTGTTCACTATTATAGAATGAAGGAAAAAGTAAGGAAGCAACCACAGCAGCAGTCATCCTACCACTGCTCAGGAGACAAGGCATTTACCGTTACTAATGCTTCTTCTAGGAATATGGCCATCTTGGATTGCAGGCTACCATCAGTGAAGCAAGGTACTCATTTCTACCCACTTGGTTACTTGTCATCTGTTTAGAGACTGGTTGTTCTGAAGATCTGTATGCAGTGACTATTGCAATCTGCCTATCCCAATCCATCTGTGATATTGTGTCTCACTTTAAATCACACAAGTCAGTATCCTGATTCTGAGAATGCTGGGAACAGGGTCAACAGGCAGGAATCAAGCTTTCAAATAGTAGATGTGAAAGTCACAATCCCAGAGGGACTCATACCCAAAACTGTCATTTTTTTGTGTTCTAATCACTGAATTTTCCTGTCAAGATACTATTCAACATGCCGTATCTTGTTGACTAAGCAAGGTAACTGTTTATTTGTCCCTTCTTTAGAGGTAGGGCAAATGATTCCTGGAAAAAGTGATCTCAAGCAAATCTGTATGTTTCTGAGGCTAGACATGGAGATCATGAGAGGGATCATTGTAAATGTGTCCTTATGGAATCAGATTTCTGCTTCTGGAGCATAGCTAATACTGCTGGAACTGGCAACAGTTAATGTGTTGTAGAGATAAGGTACTGATCATACCTTCCTTTTATAAGCATATGGCTGAGATGCATTTCTCAAAACATCACATAAAACATTTAATGTTAGACACATGACATCTTACAAAACTTGATGAAGTGAGTAGATAGTCTAAACATTTTTTGAAAATTAGGATCCTTCATGACCTGGGGTAAACAAGAAAAAAGGAAAACATTCTTGTTGCAATCACAGCATTCCTGTTCGCACATAAAAGTCCAAAACCAGCCTATAATTATATCAAACTGATCACATGTCAAACATTCATCAGGTCTTTTCCAAGACCCTCTGGTGAATAAGAAAAAAAAAGCAGTTGTTCAAATGGCATTGGCCATCAAAGTCCTCAGCCATAGAGGAGTCTGCACCACAAGGCAGATTAGTCTGTAGCAGTTCAAAATGGTGTTTCCCAGCCTCTTCTGTGAGCAGATGGCTGGCTCATAGCATCCTGAAGTGAAGAGAAAAAAAGAAAAACACGAGCACAGTCAGAACTGTAGCAAGATTGCAGAAAATGTGGAGACGGGCCCTTTGCTTCCTTTGTGTCTCTCCATTCCCACCTCCAAGTGGTTTAGAATTAAAATGGGGACAAAAGCATCTCTGGATTTATTTGACTCTGCCATATTAACCGTAAAAAAGATCTAGGCTGTTCCAATCTTCACCCAGCAGTGAACTATAAATCCAACTTCCCCTCTCTGCTGGGAAATAAAAATCCAAATACAGTAGCATCCAAATAATTATCATGAGTTGAGCAGTGCTGGCAGGGTGCAATGTACAAGATTCAATTTTAACTAGTGATTACAGACGGGCAACCTTCTAGCCCTGAATGTCAAACGGCCATGTCACTTTCTCCTGTCACAGAGTATGTCAGGCTCACTGCAACCTGGTGACTTTCCATCAGAGGTAATGAATCTTGTACTCCTGAGATAGGAAGTGTCACAGTGCCTCCCACCCCTGCCTCTTTACTACCCCCATTCCTCATTCCCTTCCTGCCACCTGTCCAGATCCTAATAATTAAGAAAAGATGTTGTGTGTGACACTGCTTCTCACATCCACACCAGTGCTCAACTACTATCGATAAAAGTTGTTTGGTCAGTCCTCAACTTGCAAACTGTATGTTATGAAATGGCCAGACTGTTTACGTTTATGGCCCTGGAGTCTCATGCATTGAGCTCTTGTCCTTGGGCAATAAAAAAAGTGGTGGTGGTGGGGTAGAAAGTAAAGGAAGTTAAATGCTGACCTTATAGCCTCCAAGGTTTGGGGCTCTAGTCCAACTTCTGATTCTTATAACTTGCCCTTAAATTTCATGTATTTACCATTTCTTCCTTCTGACCTTCGTGCTTTTAGACAGCACGTGTGACTGATGAGGGTGGGGTCTACATAAGAATGCATCGGGGGGAGGGGTGCAGAGCTGACAATGGCAACAAACTGAGAGGTTGATATGAACAAAAAGAACCTGCTTAAATACTTCCTTTGTTTACTTCGTGAAATACAGATTATACATACACAGATGAAACCGGTTTTTTTTTCAAAAGCAAATTCCTTAAATACACTAAATTCTTAAAGTAACACACAATCTTGAGAACGTGAAAAATGTACACATGAAATGACATGGAAATAATTATTGCAAATTGTAGTACGAACATTCCCATTAACTTCAACACACTTCACCAGTGTTAGATACACAGAACACCTGTGCTGCTCAACATTATACATTCACCCTCAAAAGTTACAGCCCAATTATGTGGGGTCTGATCTCTTCCTTCCAGCCCTGTGCTCAACAAGGCCAACAGGATAGGAAGGAAACAAGGTGACTAGGAGAAAGTGGTAAGAGTCTTGTCTTCTGAACAACAAAACTCATAGGAATTAGTTACACTCATTTCAGGTAATGAAACTCATGCTTGGCCAACTGAATGTGGCATCCGAGTCAACCAAGGAGAGCATCCTAGGGAAAAACAGCAGTTGTCAAGGTGTCACAACCCTTTTGACTGTAGCAATTGAGTGCCCTGTGGAACACAGCAGCAGAATAGTGCTGATATCACTTGATCCGCTGTAATCTAGTCCAAATCAGCAGATTAGGAGACAAAGTCAAGACTAAGCATCACATCAATGGTGGTTCAAAGGATCTCTGTGGGTCAAATGCTTTCTTTTGCTAAAAGCAAAGGCTTTTATCACTTCTGAGCAGCCCAGTTCTCCCTAAATGGTCAACACCTAAAGAGAAATGCTTAAACCTCAATGTAATAAGGCCTTTGAAAGAAGATCGTTAATACTTAAATGATGTTTGCCTGACTTTCCTGCCTACTTCCATACCCCGGACCTATATTAATTTCCAATTAAAGTTTAGCACAAGAAATTAAATAGTAGGCAACACATACAAGTCTTTTTTTTTCAGTCCAAGGTAAGTAACCAGAAGTTTTGGGGAGGAGGTCGGCAACGGTTTAGATAATTAAAATATGATATATTCAGAAATGCAGTGGGCTACCAGAGTCTAATACAGTCCTGATAAGGTCACTTGACCCAACACAAAATGGTACCAGGGACAGCTTTTGAAGAGGTGGCCAAAGGTTAACAAGTGGTCTTCATTACTTTAAAGATGTGTATGCCTTACATAAACCTCAAACTTCTTAATAGGGTCTTGATATTTCCTCATTTGCACTAGGATATGTCTCCAGACTAAGAAAAGAGAGGCCAATACCATGCTACCTGTAACTTAATATTCAGCAACTGAAATAAGAACTTTGAGAAAAAAAAATGAGAACTGCATTTGAAACAAATACAGTCTATTACAGATTCTATGGTATGAGATTTCAAGACAAAACATATGTTCTCCTTTTTATATTTTATGCCATTACAAACTTATTAGTAAAGCTAACTGAGCAGTAAAGTGAGAGTATTTTAGAACCATGTTCTTCTGATACAGAAATTTCTTCATCTATTTTTCTTCATAATTGATTTTATATTAAAATTTTAAATCCATTTCATGATAGAGTTTTATGTGTGTTGGGTGATGGTTAGGCATGAGAGACCCACAGTAAAAGAAAGATGGCATCCATTATGGAGCCTGGAAAGAGATAGACATGGACAAAGAGCCATAGTTACATGCCCTTGTTGATTGGAACATGGTGCGTTGTGATAGACAGTACACACCAAGTATGAGAGTGTGCTCTTGAAACATTTCAGGTATTGTTTTCAAAGAAAGAAAACACAAATCAAATTTATGTAAATGGATATGTCTACTTAAGTAAATTGCAAGCTGTCACTCTCAAATTCATAAGTGATTCACCTCCAGCAATCACAGAATTTTTATGATGACCCTACTCAGCATAGAAATGAGAGCGACGTCATTAACAAAGAGGGTTCAGAATGTTCTACTAGTATAACACCATATATATTTAGGAAAAGCCTCTTGTGAGGCCAACTGAATTTAACTGCAAAATTCCCCCTGCATCAATAATCCTTATATCCATATATTGCTTCAAATTGTGTCAACTGAAATATATTTTTTTTTCTGAAACCAGAGTGACATTATGTCTAGTAGAGATAAGAAGATACGTGTCTCGATGCTTGTGTGAATCACTCACCCATGAACCTAACTATCTTTGAAGGTTCAGGATATCTAGCAGGTGGGTGGGTTTTAGATTCAGACTCATACAAAGCTAACTAGACACACAGGGGCATTTCTACAGAATAACATCTTCTCTGTGATACTGTAATGCAATATATCTGGCATCGTAGGTTACCATATAACATGTCAAAACATGAAACATACACTAAATATTGAGTTAATAGTAATGAATCCATGAACTTTAGCTTCCAGTATGTAACATATTGACTAAGCTGTTGTAACATGTGGAAGAGTTAAGATCAGAGCTAGACGCTATGCTGGCTGCACTTGGAGGAACTCTAAACCATCCTCTTAATTTTTCAATAAAAACTAAGTGAAATTGAAATTTTATTAAAATAAAAAATTAAGTATTTTTAATAAATTCTTAATTTTTTAAAAATAAAATTTACTGCTTAAAAATTTTATACTGCTGTGGCAGCTTGAAAGAAGATGGACCCCAAAGAGAGTGGCACTATTAGAAGGTGTGATATTGTTGGAATAGGTGTGGTATTGATAGAAGCTGTGTGACACTGTTGGGGTAGGCTTTGTGATCTCCTTTTATGGAGCTTCCATCAGTGGGATAGTCAGTTCATTTTCTGATGCCTTTCAACTCCAGTACCACGTCTGCCTACATATTGCCATGTTAGCTTTCATGATCATAATGGACTGAACTTCAGAAACTGCAATCAAGTCACCCTCAATTAAATGTTTTAATTTATTAGAGTTGCCATGGTCATGGTGTCTCTTCACAGCAATTGTAAACCCTAACTAAGTCTGAAGTTGGTATCAGAGACTAGAGTATTGCTGTTTTAATCTAGACCATGTTTTTTGTAGAAATTTGAACTTTTGTAATTTATGTTATGAAAGCAGTGTGATATTTTAAGCACTATTTAATGGGACAAACTTAAGGAGGGCCTTTGTGGTCCTGCCCTATAGTCCACTTCAGGGTTCACATGGGACACTATAGGAAGTGAAAGGAAGTTTTTTCTTAAGCTATCTGTAGGTGAATTAATTCTCTCAAACTGTCTGTTCCAAGCAAGTTGTTTTATTCTGCCCCTATTTTAATTTTCTTGTCCTAATTCTAATTACTCCTAGCTTTTTTTCCTCTAACCTAAAAATTCTCTTGCTTGGAGCAACAAACAAAATTATAAGAGTTACTTCTCATTGCTCAAAAGCACATTCCTGATTCTGATCAGGTTGGAGGGAAGCACAGTGCTCAGTGGTAAACTTTAATACATAAGTCTATTGTTAGCAGACTTGACAAGAGAAGAATTGGCCTGCTTTTCTTAGGGTGCTTTGTGTAGCAACCTTGGTTGGACATCTGCAACTCTGATCTTGAACATAACTGTATATTTTAAACTTATGATCTATTTACCAAAATACTTTAGTTCTGTTTGAATTTTCTCAGAGCCAATTGTGTGCAGTTAGTCGGAGCAAAAGTGAAGAAGGATGCTTAAAAGAAATTTCACACTACCTTAGAATTGAGAAATAGATGGTTATTTGTTTAGGGGTAGACTCACAAATCAAAATCCTCTGCTGGAACGGAGATCAGAAACTGAATTCTGGAGCCAGAAAGGAGACCAGGTGCATGCTCTACATTGGAATAAATAGTATAAGAGGTCACTCCCCAGTGGGTGGATAACTACTGGCTGTAAGACTTCCTACAGCATCTCCCCTTTTTGTTTAAATAAGAGAGTTCTAAGCTTAATACAAAATTATATACAATAAGAACAATTACATTTAATAACTATCCTAAGTAGCTTACATCTTGTATAATAAATAACTTGGCCAAGTCATGAGAGGAAAGTAACAACAACTATCTAGTCTTTAACTCCATTGAAACTCCAAAAAGGGAAATAATATTACTTGAGTAAGCAGGAAATGCAATGAAGCAACTTCCAAAATGTGCAACAAGCAACAGAGGCAACTAGCTACCTGGGCAATCACCCAAAGTTTCATTTGCAACGTTGAGGCAATCAAATTTGACTAAGGCCTAGAATAACTGACAGACTATTTCCAGAGGCAGGAAATTTTTCAAAACCATCTTACCCTGTCTTGGCAAGATTTGACAGTCAAGCTTATCCATTTCTGGATATCATTTACCTTGTCAGTGGTTGAGGCATGGGCAGTTCTTGCCCAAAGACCAGTTTTGCCAAGAAGAAACAAGCTCCAAATGGAGTGCCTTTGGTGCTCAACATTCTCTCAGGAATAGATTGGTGCTGCTAGGAGTAATTGTGTCTCACTTCAACAGAATTCCAAATTATTTAAATGCCGTATTTTACAACTGTTTGAAATGGTTGAAGATTGCCTATCTATGCAGAATACAATCTCTATGTATCTAAAGAACCTGATTAGTCTAACTGTAAGTATGACAAACACAGATGACTATTAATCTATAATTCTTTATTTTATTTATTATTATTATTATTACAAATTTTTACCTCCTCCCCTCCTCCCATTTCCCTCCCTCTCCTCCCATTCCCGCTCCCCTGCCCTCCCTGTTTATAATCATCATGGACTGAAGCCTGAAAATGTAAGTGAACCACCATAAATTAATTATTTTCATTTATAAGAGTTGCCATGATCCTGGTGTCTCTTCACAGCAATTGTAAGCCCAAGCTAAGACAACTACATAGTTCCTACTCATATAGCAAAAGCTTCATTTTTAGGCACTGAGATTCAAGGAAGGAGCCAAGATTTTATTTTTGCTTTTTATTAGCCAAACTATATTAATTGAATGATTAAGAGAAACATTTTTATAATTAAAAAAATTAAAAATGCAAACTGAGATGCACATGTATCAGTATAGAAAGCAGCAGGGATATGAAGATAGTTGATTCAGGGGTGAGATCATGTCCAGAGCCTAAGACCTGTGTGGAGAAATTGTCTTCAGACACTTGAAAGTACTTTTCTAGGCTGGAGACCTTCAGAGAAACTGTCTCAAAGTATTGGTCTATGATGTGGGATTCCCCTTTGTATGCTGTGAATACCATTGGTTAATGAAGAAACTGTCTTGGGCCTGCACAGGGAATAGAGGTAGGCATGGTAAACTAAACTGAATGCTGGGAGAAAGAAGGAGGAGTTTGGAAAAAGCCATGGAGCTTCCACCAGAGACAGAGACATGGTGAAACTTTGTTGGTAAGCCACTGCCATGTGGCAATACACAGATTATTAGAAATTATTTAAATTAATATGTAAGGGCTAGACAATAAGAAGCTAGAGCTAATAGGCAAGCAGAGATTAAATTAATATAGTTTCTGTGTGATTATTTCATGAGTCTGTATAGTTGGAAACAAACAAGCAGCCTCCCTACAACAGGTCTATGGTTCTCTATAAACGTTCTCTGACCCCTTATTTCCCCCAAACCACCTTTCCTGGAAAAGCTACTTTGCTATGTCCAAATCATTATGTTGCCTTTATTATACCTTCTAGATTTGGGAAAAGAACAAATTTTGAGATTTAACTCTAAACTAAAAGGCAACTGTACTTGAAGCCAAGAAAACACCATCACAGAAATTCTATTCAAATGTAAACTTCGGAAGTTACATTTCTAATAGTCCTGAGAGGACTAATTAATAATCATAAGTGCTTTGAAGATGAAAAGTGCTAAATTAACATCAATATTTATTTATTAATAATCAGAGGAGGTGATACTGCCATATTGAAATTGCCTCTTTTACTATCAAGTGCTGCGTGCTATCCCATTTCACTTTTTTAATTGCTTCTGCCAGTCGTCATTTCAATGTGGAAATTCCACATTTGTGGTTTGTATTTCACTTTTTAAAATTCCCTAAGGTCTATGCCCATGGTTAGAAAACATGTCTCTTTTGTTTGTAATGTGGCTGTTCATTACAATAGTACCTGCACAACTTAGATTAATGTAAAATCAAATTATCCCTAATGTTAAACCTGCAGTGGCCAATATAGAATAAGTTCTTAGTAACAGGGTCTTGCATGAGTCAATAAATAAAAAAGAATTCATCATCCTGTTTCCTGTATACAAAGTAGCTGTATACATGCAATGTCTAACTTTCGGTTTATTAGAATTCACAAAAACGTATGAGCCCTTTCTCTCATTGTACAAATGGTTTGCTACAATTTTCACTGGCATCTATAGCCTTCATCTTTAGAAGTACACAACCACTCCTTCTTACTTTCAATTGTGTTTAAAACACACCAGTGGAAAAGGAAGAGGTTTTAAACACAGCTCAATAGTAGTAAAAACATACAAAATCTTAGACAGATAACTGCTAAGACCTAAATTCCAGGACTTCTTGATTTTGACTTTCAAATTTCACTATGTTTAGCCATCCACAATGGATTCTATGCAATCTCTGTGGGCTCAGCGTGGTGTCCTGTGTTTGGGTTCTGCCTTAATGTCTGCCAGTAACTACTAACTGGACAATATCAGTACAATTGTGTGAGAAGTAACCTCACAATTTCCCTGGCACGTGTCTGGAGTTCAAGTGAACACACCCAGTGGCATTCATCTTGAATTAGCTGATGTACAAAGTCACACTGCAGAAAAATTCATTCTGTAACACCCAATAACACATGTTCTATGCTACAACACCCTCATAGATTTCTCAAAAGAAACAAGGCATCACATACAATCTCTTCTTAGAAACAGCAGAAATCATTAGTTGACTAGACTAGACAAGGATTATCGAGGAGGGAAAAAGTAGCTGGCAAAAAATAACAATGGGGACAATGAGCCAATTGTAAATTCATTTACAATATTAGATTATTTTCTTGCAAACTGGGGTTCAAATAAAAAAGGAAGCCGACAAATGAATGATTCCTGGATTGGTAGAGAATTGACTTTGAATACAGCATATCAGATTTATTTCATAATGAAGTCTGAGTCACCTGATCCATTTAGGCATTAAACAAATAAGTATTTAAGCTCTTGACTTCAAAGTCTTGATTTGACTTTTGGAGATGATATAAATGTGTTATCCCTTCTTAACGTGGGGGAAATTTTCAAATTAACTGGTGTCTTTGGAACCAGATCACCTGTCCAGGCAGGGAGCACTGTGCTGCGGGCATGGTGTCAGCTACTTTCCTACTGACTCTGAGTGGGCACAGAAGTTAAGTTTCAAGTTAACCTGTGGCATCTGGGGCTGGGGAATGGCCACAATGGAAAGCTGCTATAAAGAGGCTGACACCGGCAAAGACCAGACTCTGGCAAAGGCCAGAGGGAAAGCCAGCTACAGCTGACTCTGGCAGCTGTAAAACCAGTGGTGAGTGGCTTCCAGATGAGGAATTCCCCTCTGTATACTATGAATATGTTCTATTGCCATTGGTTATTAAAGAAGCTATTTTGGCCAGTGGCTTACTGAAGTAAAGTCAGGCAGGAAATACAAACAGAGATATAGAGAGAAAGTAGGCAGAGTCAGGAAGATGCCGTGTAGATGATAAAGGATAAAGACTCCAGATACCATCCAGAACCTTCCCAGTAGGCCATAACATTGTGGAACTACACAAATTAACAGAAATGGGCTAATTTGAGTTGTAAGAGGTAGCTAAACTATGCCTAAGCTATCAACCAAAGAGTGTTGTTATTAATATAGCTTTTGTGTCATCATTTTGGTCTGGGCATCCTGAAAATAAACAAGCAGTCTCCGCCTACAAAATAGTGCCCAACATGGGGATGATACCTGCCACCCACTTCCAGTCTGGGTGCTTCTGTGCCCACTCAGAGTCAGTAGGAAAGTACCTAAAAATATGCCTGAGTTATTGATCAATCAGTGTTGTAATAAAACAGTTTTTGTGTCATTATTTGGGCCTGGGAGCCTGTGAAATGAATGAGTAGTCTCTGCCTACAACTTCCTTGTGAACTTGTGCCCTGCATTTAAAACCAAATAAGAATTTATCTAGTTATTCTTTATCAGTAAAGACTCAAGAGTCAGATATTGGAAAGAACCTGACTGACCAAAGAAACTGTAGAGAAGAAACCAGTGATAACCTCTCTTCCTCCTCCCTTCATCCAAAATAAGGCAGAGTCTTTCTAAACCATTCCTCAATACTTCCTGCATCTTTTTATATGTCTTTGATCCTCCAAAATACCTGTGACTAATTTTGGTCAGTTAGTAGTTAGTCTCACCTCTGATCTAAAGTAATCATTATTGCCAGTCTCAAGAGTGTTAGAGTTTGATGAAAATATCCCACAACAATGTTTTGTAAATACTCTCCTCCAAATTCTTGTCATCTCTTCACTCTTTTCTCCTTCTACTGTAGATTTATCTTCTTTTGTTTCCATAATGATGACTAAGAAGTATATCTCTAAAACTAAATTTTATAGCAAATAGTTTCTTTTTAGAATGTCTTTTCAAATATCATTTTTTTCTGGGATATTCAAAAGTAATGTGTGATGTTTTCTGCTGTGATTTTTAAATATGGTTTATTTCAACAACAGCTTTTGTGGAGTTTGTTCTAGCAGTCTGGTCCCCAGAATGACAATCTTGTGATGAATCCTTCATGAAAAGAAGGCTGAGTACAGTTACTGGGCTCTTTTATTCTGAAGGGTGCTAGGCCTTTGGAGTAGAATATTTCTCACAGAATTGGATCAATTCCTCCCACAAAGTATTATCAAAAATGTTAAATTGACATCTTCAGAGTTGCTGGGATTTTGTTGACACACATTTACAATCTATATCTAAACTTCTCCCACCCCTGACATTCTGTTTGGAGCCTCTAGACAAAAGATCTACAAAGAAAATTGAATTCTTTGCTTGTAAAATAAGGACAAGATGCTTGCTTGTCCTCGGCAGAACTTGATACTTTGTGGTGACCCTTTTGGTTTCTTGTCTGTAGGTTGGGAAGTAGGCAATGAATCATGGACAAAAGAGGTTGTCAGCAAATGTCATTAGAAGTTACATGTGAACTTAACAATGCCTGAACTTTATTTTAACATGGCCTCTTGATGAGCTTTGCTAGAATTTTACTTTGGGAGCAGAACTGGAACTGAGGTAAACAAACATTTGCTTATATCAGTGGAGTTTGTGCTTCCTCTTTAATTCTCGCATTCATTATGCCATGGCTATCACACTTGCGTGTCATACAGCATCACAGCTTTCACTTCTTAAGTTCCAGTCATTGAATCACTAGTTAGAAGGAAGTCAAACCTGTGAAACTCTTGAGATTTACTTGGTTTTCTTTCTTTCTCTGTTTCCGTTCTGCGTTCCTGGTCATTCTCATATGGCCAATTTGCTGCTATGATTCTCAATACAGACTTGTTGCATTTACTGGGACTGAATATGCCAAATTCTGATAGTTTCCAAAGGCTTAGAGTGACATCCTCTGTGGTCATCTCTGCTACTGTATCTGTCCAAAAACAGACATTATATAGCTTAACAAATTTGGTTTGGTACTTGATTCATAGATTAACTGGCTAAATTCCTATGAAACATGTACACAAGAAATGTTCACTATTTCAATTTCTTGTAATACATTGAGTATTAGATAAGTTGTCTAGACACAATTGCAAAAAAGATGGAAAATAATAAAAACTACAGAAAAGTATTAGAAGTACTGTAGTGTAAAATAAATTAGTTTATTTTACAACTTCATATGGGCTAGTATGAATTTGAGAGTCTTAATTTTACAGATAGACAAATAACTTTCAGTGTAAATGCAGCAGCAAGTTATGGTTTGGCTCCTCTTTCTTCCACCATTCTCACATACTTTTATACATCTCATGATGTCTGTTGCATCAGACATCACACAGAAGAGCAACCGAACAACACTGCACTTTGACAACTAAGTTAAATTAATTTCAACTAAGTTAAAACCGACTCCTGGAGTTGTATTTTAGGTTGCCATTCAAATAGTAAGGATTTCTCTGCCTGTCATTTAGAATGAATACAATACTGCAAGTTTTCCTTTGAATGAACAGAGCTAACTGAGGGCATCCAAGAAGAAACTTTCATAGATAATTGGCTAGTTTGGGGAGGCAGTAGAGCAGAACAGGATTCCAGATGGAATCAAATCTTGGAACACTTCTGAAGAGAAGACTAAAGTATGGAAGAGATGGTTAGAAAATCACCATGACAATTAACAAATAATTTTAACCTCATTTTTATCTATTTTTGTTTTTCTTGATGCTATATAAATACAGTTATGAGCATAATTCTAAAAATATTTTATTTGTGTGCTTCATATATTATAAAACAAAATAATAATTTATTTCCAAGAAGAGAAAGAACACTGACCAAATAAATTAATAAGTCTAGCTTCCTATTTTCTTCTCTAAAAAAAAGAAAAAACTGAAGAGACACTTGGATAGAATTGTCACTGCAACATTCAGAGGTATAAGGAAATCATAGGATAAAATGCACATAAAATTTAAACACATCCCTTGAAACATTAGAGTGAAAAAAAACCTTTATTACAAGTGACATTTTTATTATTTGAGGTTAATTTTTTTATTTAATAAACAAATCAGCTCCTTTGTTCATACTTTTGCATAACCATAAATTTAAAATTGGTTCTTTATCATCTACTTTGGGTTCTTAATTTCTTGTTTGTTTTTTTTCTGTTTTTCTTTTTTTTCTCTCCACATCTGTTTCCATGCAATCATTCACTTATCTTTCCACTAATTTTTCATCATATTCCTGCCACATCTCTGCCATGTACTATATCCACATTTGCTATATCATGATAGCAGTTAATCTTTAATAACATACCGTGTTATATCTAAAGGCAAACTGAGATGTACCTTGAAATGGACATTGGAACAATCTGTAAACACACACTGGTTATTAATTATGAATATGTAGGTAGCATTTTACAGCTTATCATTCTGTTGATAATGCCAAGACTAAATACTTCTATAATCAATTCACCATATCCTTCTACTTCTACATTTCATCAAATATTTATTGATCTCTGTTTTCAGAAATCTGATTCCACTGAGGTTACTACATGAACCATATTTAATATTTCCCTGGCATTTAATTCAGTGCATTGTCTATCCTGTATACTTATTGTACATTTAATAGATGAAATGAGTCTTTCATGTTTGAGTTACTGTATGGCCTTTGATAAAATATTTTAATTTCACTGCTGTTTTGTATTTTCTATTTATGTCCTACTGTTACTGACATGACATAGACTAGACACCTGACACAGCTTTCTCTTCTAAGTAGCAAATTGGATTCTAAATTTCAAAAAACAAAAACAAATAAAAATAAGCTGTTTCTTATTTTTATTTATTTATTTATTTATTTATTTTTATTTTGGGCCAGATACAAGGTCAACAGAGATTTTGTCAGGTCCCCATTCACTGTCTTTGTGAATGTCATACCCAGATCACACATAAGATGTGTAGTACTAATCCTAGCAGCCCTACATGGAGCACAATTTTTTTCCTTTACAATGCAGCCAACTTCACAATTCAAACACCAAGCCAGTCCCAGCAGGCCTTGTCTATATTTGGGCCTCACATCCTGTGTTGTCAGCTATTGTTTCAAGAAGACAATTCATTTACTCACCCTACTATAGAAGCCAGAAATGAAGCAGCTTGCCAATTTCTTGAACACAGAAAGCAGTAACAGGAAAGAAGTCTTGTCCTCTACAGGGGCAACGGCATGGCCAATGGTGGTTTGTGTTTTCTCTCTAAAATGTTGAGTGGCATTAATGGTGTGAAGAATAAATGGGAATCTCTATTATAAATGATATATACACTCTGTGGATCCATAGTTCACCTGAAAATGAACAGAGTTGTTAAAATGATGATAAATGTTCAAAGGAACATCTAGAACTATGACAAAGAGCCCATGGCAGACTAGGGTTACTTACTTACAAGCTCCAAACTGAATTGAAGGGGCAAGCCATTTCTGAGAAAATCACTCTAAAGAACTGGATTGCATTTAGGCAAAATGACTTGCCATTTGACATCATTTATTTTTTTACTATTATTAAGCATGCATTCTTATTTTACCACACAACAAGAATAGTGAGCAGGCATTTTTGCCCTCTCCCCTGATGCAGTGAAATGGGAGCTCTCTTACTCCTTCCCACTGGTCAAGCCAGAGCGGTACAGAAAGTGGTCACCAACAACTTCTATTTGCCATCTCTTCACCTGTGAGAATGAAGAAGGTTTTGATTATACACAATAGAATCCATTATGCATAATGCCTGTATTTTGTATATCTTCTATCATAAAGAATCTATGCTGTAGCATACAAAAGATCATCAAATTCTCATTCTCTTCCCATTCTCTACATATGTACTAATCCTCTTCTCTCCTGACACCTGCCAAATTTCTATAAAGTGAGGGGGTGGTTGCCATGAACATTTCTATAGTCCCCTCAGCATTCTCCAGGAATTCTGATACATACAAGAGTAATCTACTTCTAATTTCAATGGACAGTGAGTGGAGAAAGACTTAAATTTCAACTTCAAATGTGCTCTCAATTTTAACCATACAAAAAATTTGACTGTGCACTCTGGCCTCCATCTCTGCTAGTCCATTTTCTTAGATATATTTCAAATTTCTTCTCACATTGCTGTGTACTCAACAAACAGAATCCTTTGAGCTCAACTTGTTTATCTTCGTCATCAGATACATGAAAAAATTCAAAGACATTCGCTTGATTTAATTTAATATTTCTATGACAAAAAAGTCTGACAAAAGGAACTCAAAGGAGAAAGGGCTCATTTTACATAGAAGGGAAGCCAAGGACCCATGACTTGCAGCAACTGGTCATATCATATTCATATTAAGAGGATAAGAAAGCATGCTTCTGCTCAGTTCCATTTCTCTGTTTATACGTGTGATATCCTGTGTAGGGAAGAGTTCCAACCACAGTGGGAAGAAACCCTTTCATTAAATCTATCAGGATAATCTTCTGCAGGCATGCCAAAAATTCTGCCTTCTGCTTGAATGTAGTTAATAATTGTGACCAAGCATCACACATAGCCAATGAATTCTTATAAGGATTGAGGGGAAAATAGGGAAATATTTATGAAAGTTGATTTAGTTTTTGTGTCCATTATATTTATCCTAAATAGAGGGAGCTCTGATTTTCTTTTTCTCTTCCATGTTAAATATTTAATCTCAAAGAAAAAACAAAAAACAGATGGAAGAAAAAGAAATTAGAAAATGAACAGCAAGTAGTCCATAGGCTTAAACATATCATTGTGAATATGACAGCCACAATTGCTCTAAGGAATGGAATTCCAGCGGATGTCAAAGCAGGGGGGATGCTCAGACATTTTGTAAAACTCAGTCAACTTCCATTATATTCCAGAACTTTAGTGCAAATAAGAGCAAGGTTAGGTTAATAAAAGAATTTGGACAGAAGTGAGGCTTGAGAGAACTCTGCAAGTCCAGCTGTTCTCTGTGCTCAGCATTTAGAGCAGGCTGGATTTTATATCCCAATACAGGATAGATTTAAACAGCAATAAATGACCCACAAGAACTTGTAAAAATATTTCTGGGGGACACCATATGTGTTCTCGTAAGAACTGAGAAAAAACTTAGGAATAGCTATGAATACTAGCAATTGCCAAAATAGAACCTGAATTTGAGATTCTTTTGAGATATGACATTTTTAATTTTATTTTTAAGATTATATAATTATAGCATTTTACCCTCTCCCTTCTTACCTCACAAACCTCCCATATACCTTTCCCTGCAATCCTTCAAATTCATGATCTCTCTTTTATAAACTAAATTGATTAGATGAACATATGTATATGTATGCCTATGTATATGCACATACCAGAGCTGCACAGTCACCCCTGAAAACCTACATCCAGATAACATTATATAGACTAAACAGCTTAAATTTATAATGCAAATTATATGAGAAACATTTGCTAATCAAAATCCTGTCTTTCAGTTTCATTATTTTCCATTTTTCTCATGTTTCTTTTCAACAAATTAAAGAAAACTTTAAGATGTCAAAGCCTTGTAGTTAGAAAACAGTGAATGTCCACTCATGTGCAGGTATCCAAATATTTTAGTTTAGTGTTCCAGTTAAAACTCAGTAAGAGTTCCGCCGGTGCATGAGAGGCCAAAGAGCCTTGGTTCTGTGAGAGTGTGTAGTAATCTCTCATTCTATTTGATACCAAATACCCACAAATATTGGCCTCCATTTTTCATTAAAATGAGAGAGAATAAAAACAAATTAAATCCATAAACCTTAATAAGAAAGAGGAGAGGAGAAAGGCCATCATCCAATATTAGATTCAAAGCATTATTGAGAAATGAAAATGACTGAGAACAACACATTGGAAAAGCAGGGTATAAAGAATCTACAGTTCAAAATTAATCCAGAAATGGATGGAAGAATCAGAGGGTGCTGACATTCTAGGACAAACAACAAAGGAATAAAATTAGTATGTGTGGTGTGTGTAATTATAAAAAAAAGCAGTGTGGATGGCTATGGGATAAGGAGTGAAAGTAAGATTCAGTGTTTGGGAGAAGGAAGCATTATGCTAAGTATCTTTTTGTGCATTTGTGTGCATAGCAAGTGTACAGAAAGTCTTACAGTGATTCAAAGCAAATGCAAAACAAAAATCTCACACCAAGAAGTAATGGCAGGTACTTAGCATAATGACAATGAAATGACTGGGCTGTAGCTTGCAGGGGGCACAACAGGACTCAACACTGACCTTCTTTGGTTATTCTTGAGTAAGTATTTAGCTCCCTGATCACTTAAGTTCCTATTTGTTTGGGTTAGTCTTTGAGTTAAACAAGGAACTCCACAGAGAAAACAAACCTTACTCAGAAACAGAGGAAATCCAACACATTACCTGGCAGCACAACTCAGTCTTCACTTTTCTGGATGGATATGTGTAGTAGGAACTGTGGACTGTGTTCCTGCCACCCAGCTCCCAGCCGCCTGGCGAGCTTATGCCCCAAAATAACAACACACAAACTGTATTCATATAAACACTGCTTGGCCTATTTCTATTAATGTGTGTAGCACCACGAGGTGTGTTTGCCAGGAAGATTCTAGCCTACATCCATCCTGGGTCAGAGCTTCATAGCATCTGCCCCAGAGAGGAGAGGAAATGGTGTCTGTCTGAGGTGTCTTACCTCACTTCCTCTTCCTCCCAGCATTCTGTTCTGTTTACTCCACCTACCTAATTTTCTGTTCTATCAAGGCCAAGGCAGTTTCTTTATTTAACCAATGACTTTCCTCCATCAGATATGGAAAAATACCACTTGATAACAGAAGAGATTGTGCACTGTAAGGATTCCTGTCAAGTCTAGTTTACGGAACCAATTGTTTATTGAGGTCCCATATTAAGAGGATTGGTAAGGATGTAATTATAAGACATGTGAAGTCTGTGGGTGTTTATAGTTGGAGAATAGCCTCTGTCCTTGTTGTAATATGAGCAGCGGGACTGCGTTCCCAGTGCCCAGCCGCCCGCATGGTTAGCTTTACCCGAAATAATTACATGGAAACTGTATTCTTTTAAACACTGCTTGGCCCATTAGCTCCAGCCTCTTATTGGCTAGCTCTTACATATTGATCTAACCCATTTCTAATAATCTGTGTAGCACCATGAGCTGGCTTACCAGGAAAGATATTAACCTGCATCTGTCTGGAGTGGGAGAATCATGTAAACTCACTGAATTGGCTTCTTTCTCCCAGCATTGTGCTCAGTCTACTCTACCTCTAATTTTTTGTCATATCAGGGGCAAGCAGTTTTCTTTATTAATTAACCAATGAAAACAACAGATAAATACAAGACCAACCTCTATTGTGTCCTTTGCAATTGTTAGTTGCTAATGAATTCTTGGAAAAGGGAGAGGAACCTATGAGTCTCATACATCTCCTTGTGTGCCTTGTATACTCTGGGAGCTTCTGTTGTGCCTACTGTGCACATTTTCACCATCTTGTGTGATTTGTGAGCCTTTATTATCCTCTTCCAAAGATGTTAGTGGAACAAATCACTTCACAGCATCATGCAGGTCTTAATAGCTCCCCTCACTACAAGATGGCAATGGTCATATCCTGAGGAAGACACTCCACAATACCTGCTGCAACAGATCAGCTGAGATAAGAGATTTATAAAAGAACAGAAATCTCTTCATTATAGATTTAGGAGATGGTAAATCCGACATCCAAAACTGCTATCTGGAGTGGGCCTTCTTGATGGTTCCCTAAGAGTAGAACACAGAAAGACCACAGAAAATGAGAAAGGGCCCACCTTGGTTTTTACAATTACACAAATGTCTTCAAAGCTGGATTTCCTGTGACTAAGTCAAATCCCAAAGGCTCCATACTTCTACAGTGACAGTTAAATCCCAACATGGGTTTTGGAAGAGGCAAATATCCCAATCATGGTATTAGTCATATTTATGCTTCACTTCCAGAACTCTTTCATTTCCCCAACTAAAAATCTTTACTCAATAGCTTTGCCTTTCCTTCTCTATCAGGCTCCTAGTAGCCATTATTATTCTTTCTGTTTTTATTAACTATTCTAGGTACTTCATATAAAAAATTTATATTGTTTTTAAGGCTGAATATAATTCCCTAAATATTGTAAAAGACTTCAAAAATTTATATGCCCAGGGTCATAACAATCTTTGCATTATTCCAATATTGGTACAACTGTAAGTGAATGAACCAAGCACTGAAGATTATAGCCAAACAAGTTAACCACAATAATCTACTGAAATATTATCTAGCAAATGAATGGAAAATAGAAAACAAAATAAAAGTAGGTTAACTATCCACCATCATGATATGACATGAATGACAAATAAAAACTCTATTTGGTTAACCAGGAAACCAAATTTTCACATTGCCTAGAGGCACAATGTCAAAAATGGAAACCGAAGTTATTGCCTCCAGAATGAGGTCTAAGTGGTTGAAAAAACTGGGTTTCAAAAAAGTCTTAAAACATTTAAAAGTGTTTTGATTTACCTGTATTATATCCTACATACATATCACACCAACAAATAAAATTAAGAAAATTATATCTTAGCCAACATTACTTAAAAAGAATTGTAACCAAAAGGTTCCCACTCACAATACTGACTACTTTTCACACAGATGGGGGTGATTTTTGAAGACTCCTATTGCTATATCCAAAGAAGTCAGGCAGAAAAGGTCACAAGAAACTCTGGAGAAGGCACAGATGAGGCCTGAGTACCTGCTGTCCTTAGGGATGCCTTTGGCATCTTTCATTGGCAGTAAGCTGTTGTCTGTGGAATGTTTTTATGAGTCTAATTCCCACAGCAGCTGCCATTGGCTCCGTTTATAGATACATGGGTATCTGTCTGTTTCTTTGGGAACTGGCCTTTTGACTTGCCTAGAATGTATATGAGTTCACAGAACTAGCACCAGTTTATTTTCCCATCAATCGCTTCAGTTTCCCCAAGTTTCATTATTGTTTGGCAAAATTTTCACATCAGTACCAAAGTTCACCTAAGAATCTACATTCAGAGCCTCTGCTCCAGAGATCTATGTTTGACTCATTTTTTTGTGTGTGTCTGTGCAAGTAACACCCATATCCGCTGGTCCCCTAATATTTTTACTTCCTCAACCACCCAAAGATCCTCACAGATAATTCCTGCCTTGAGTCTTGACTTATCTGCAGCCCCAGATCCTCAAAAAAGTTTTATTTCTTTTAGAATCTTAACATGGGATTGTCACATTCACAGAAAAGGGTGTCTCAGTTTTTAGCAGCTTCTCTATGAATTTCAGGGGATGGAGGTGGGAGCAAACCATGCCATGCCCTCAACGAGATTAGAGGACTCATTTCAACTAAATTATTTATGTTAGTTTGGCTGAGAAAATGCTGGGTGATATTTCCATCAAATGAGAAAATGTCTGGTCTGAAAAGCATGTTCGAGTCCTTGCAAGTTTTTTCTTCCCACCTGTCTTTCTGGAAGTCTTGTCATCTCTGTTTCGACAGTGTTTGAAGACAGAGAAACTTGATTCAGAACAGTGACCTCGTGGTTTTTCTGCATGCTTCATCTGTATGACAAATTTTCAGTATTATTTGAAACTTAAATTTTCATGTATTCAGAAAGCAAGCTAGAAACTTTTGAAATCATATCTAATACTCTAATACGCTGGTTGAAAGTCCTATTAATTAAGACATTTTTAGAGAGTATCTCATAGTAACCCAGATAAGAACAACAATGAACAGACAATGTAATTTGAGGGTGTTAAGTTAGAAGCATTTTGTATTATGGGTGAGCTCAATATACAGTTTGGTTATGAAACAGAACTAATTCTCTACCTATGGGTGTTGTGACCATAAAAAAGGTCTCTCTCTCTCTCTCTCTCTCTCTGTCTCACACACACATATGCTCACAAATTCACTATACATCTACATCATTAACAATGCTTATTAAATATAATATCTGTAACCATAAAGAGAACTTAAGATATGAATTATTTTCTAATTTTATTTTATTAAAAAACAAAAGAACCTGTCTTTTTCATTTTACATACCAATCCCAGTTCCCACTCCCTTTCCTCCTCCCCTTCCTGCCACCTTTCTACCCACCCCCATCCACTCCTCAAAGAGGTTAAGGTACATTTCTTTGAGGAAGGACAAGGCCCTCCCTATTATATAGAGGCTGAGAAAGGTATCCCTCCAAAGAGAATGGTTTCCAAAACGCCAGTTAAAGCAGTAGGGACAAATCCTGGTCCCACTGCCAGTGGCCTCAGAGTCTGCCCCAGTCACACAACTGTCACCCACCTTCCAAGGGCCTAGTTTGATCCTATGCTGGTTCCTACCCTGTCCAGCATGAGATGCTGAGCTCCCATTAGCTCAGGTAAGCTATTTTAGTGGGTATCCCCATCATGGCCTTGACCACTTTCTCATATTCTCACTCCTCCCACACTTCGACTGTATTTTGGGAGTTCAGCCCAGGATTACACGGTGTCTCTCTTTTGGTGTCTCTCTATCTCTGCTCCTGTCAGTTGCTAGATGAAGGTTCTATGGCGATATTTAAGATAGTCGGTAATCTGACTACAGGGCAAGGCCAGTTCATGCACACTCTCTACTAACCTAAGGGTCTTAGCTGGTGTCATCCTTATAGATTCCTCAGAATACCTCTAGTGTCAGGTTTCTTGCTAGCCCCACAATGGCTCCCTCAATCAAAATATCTCTTTCCTTGATCTCCATTTCTGTCTTTCCCCCATCTCGAATACCCCTTTCCCTCAAATTCTCCCCCTCTCCTTTCTCTCCTCCTCTTCCCATTCTACCCTTTCTTCTCCCTCACCCTCATGCTCCCAATTTTCTCAGGTGATTTTTTTTCTATTTTCCCTTCCCAGGGGGATCTATATATGTTTCTCTTACATATAACAAAGTTTTCCTTGTTACATAGCTTCTCTGGGCTCATGAACTACAGGATCGTTAACTTTTGCTTTACAGCTAGTATCAACTTATGAGTGAGTACGTATCATGTTCATCTTTCTGGGTCTAGCTTAACTCACTAGTTCTTTCCATTGCATGTGAATTTCAAGATGTCATTTTTTTCCCTCTGAGTAGTACTCTGTTGTGTAAATGTACCACATTTTCTTTATCCATTCTTCAGCTGAGGGGCATCTAGGTTGTTTCCAGGTTTTGGCTATTATAAATAATGCTATTATGAACATTATGTTCATAATGTTGAACAAATGTCCCTTTGGTATGATTGAGCATACTGTGGGTATATGCCCAAGAATAGTATTGCTGGGTCCTGAGGTAGGCTGATTCCCAACTTTCTGATAGGGGGTTGGTGAAGATATTTTCCCATTCAATAGGATGCCTTTTTGTCTTATTGACTATGTCCTCTTCTTTACAGAAGTTTCTCAGTTTCAGAAGGTCCCCTTTATTTACTGCTACTGGGGTTATATTTAGGAAGTAGTCTCTTGTGCCCATGTATTGAAGACCACTTCCCACTTCCTCTTCTATCATGTTCAGTGTGGTTGAATTTACATTGAGTTCTTTAATCCATCTGGACTTGAGTTTTGTGCATGGGGATAGATATGGCTCTATTTGCATTATTCTACTTGCCAACATCCAGGTATGCCAGCACCATTTCTTGAAGATGCTTTCTTTTTTCCATTGTATGAATTTAGCTTCTTGTTAAAAAAAAAATGAGGTATATTTTTTCATAGGTGTGTGAATAATTGTTTGTTGTACTGAGGAGCGGTGGGCTATGTTCCTGCCCAGCTCCACACGGCTAGCTTTACCAGAAATAATTACACGGAAACTGTATTCTTTTAATCACTGCCTGGCCCATTAGTTCTAGCCTCTTATTGGCTAGCTCTTACATATTGATCTAACCCATTTCTAATATTCTGTGTAGCACCACGAGCTAGCTTACCAGGAAAGATCTTAACCTGCTTTTGTCTGAAGTGGGAGAATCATGGTGACTGCCTGACTCGGCTTTCTTTCTCCCAGAATTCTGTTCTGTCTACTCCGCCTACCTAATTTTCTGTACTATCAGGACAAAGCAGTTTTCTTTATTAGTTAACCAATGAAAGCAACAGATAAATACAAGACCCACCTCCATCAATTTGGATATTCAATTTGATCCAATTGGTCAATCTGTTCGTTTTTACGCCAATAACAAGTTGTTTTCATTACTGTAACTCTATAATAGAGCTTAATGTCAGGGATGGTGGTGCTTCCAGAAGTTCCTTCATTGTATAGGATGGTTTTGACTAACCTGGGTTTTTTATTTTTCCATACAAAGTTGAATATTGTTCTTTCAAGGACTGTGAAAAATTGTGTTGGGATTTGATGGTGATTGAACTGAATCTATAGATTGCTTTAGGTAGGACTGTCATTTTTGTAATGCTGATCCTACCTATCCAAGAGCATAGAAGATCTTTTCATTTGCTGCTATCTTCTTCAATTTCTTTCTTCAAAGACTTATAGTTCTTGTCAAACATGTCTTTCACTTCTTTCTTTGATTAGTGTTACCCGAACATACTTTGTTATTTGTGACTTTGTGTGTTTTCTTTCTCGGGTTCTTTATTATTTGTATATAGGAGGACTACTGTTTGAGTTGATCTTGTATCCTCCTAATTTACTGGAAATATTTATTGGCTGTAGGAGTTCGCTGGTAGAATTTTTGTGGTCACACACACACACACACACACACACACACACACACACACATATATATATTATCATATCATCAGCCAAAAATAAAAGTTTGACATCTTATTTTCCAATTTATATGCCCTTTATCTCCTTTTGTTGTCTTATTGCTATAGCTAGAACTTCAAGAACTCTGTTCACTAAATATGGATAGGGCAGAATAGATAGAATAGAGAAAGAATACATATGGAGAACCTTGTCTTGTTCCTGATTTTAGTAGAATCACTTTGACTTTCTCTCCATTTAATTAGATGTTGGCTGTCATCTTGCTGTATATTGCTTTTATTATGTTTATATATGTTTCCTATATCCCTGATTTCCCCAAGACCTTTATCATGAAGGAGCGTTGAATTTTGTCAAATGCTTTTTCAGTGTCTAATGAGATGGTCATAGATTTTTTCTTTCAGTTTATTTATACGGCAAATTACATTGATTGATTTTCATATGTTGAACCAACCCTGCATTACTGGGATAAAGTTGACTTGATCATGGTGGGTGATATTTTTGATGTGTTCTTCAATTCGGTTTGCCAATAAGATACAAGGTGTTACTTCAATTTTTTTGTATCTGTTGAGGTTTGCTTTGTTACCAAGTATGTGGCCAGTTTTAAGAAGGTTCCAAGAGGTTCTGAGATGAAGGTATATTTTTTTCTGTTTGGGTGAAATGTTCTATAGATGTCTATTAAATCCATTTGAGTCATGACATCTGTTAGTTCTCTTATTTATCTGCTAAGTTTCTGTCAGGTTGGCCTGTTTATTGTGGAGAGTGAGATGTTGAAGTCTTCTCCTGTTAGTGTGTGGGAACTGATATGCAATTTAGGTTTTTTTAATGTTTCTTTTATATATATGGTTGCTCTTATATTTGGGGCATAGATGTTCAGGATTGAGACTTTATCTCGATAGGTTTTTACTGTGATGGGTATGAAGTGTCCTTCTCTATCTCTTCTGATTGATTTTAGCTTGAAGTCCATTTTGTTAGATATTAGAATAGCTAAACTCATTTGTTTCTTAGGAACATTTGATTGGAAAATATTTTCCTAACACTTTCCTCTGAGGTAATATTTGTCTGTGAAGTTGAAATGTTTTTCTTCTATACAGCAGAAGGATGGGTCTTGCTTTTATATTCATTTCTTAACCTGTGTCCTTTTATAGGTGAATTGAGTCCATTGATATTAAGAGATATTAATGACCAGCAATTCAATTGCTATTTTTCTTAGTGGTAGATGTTGTGTGTTTCCCTTCTTGAGTTTGCTGGTGGGAGGTTAGCTGTTGCCTGTGTTTATTTGTCAGTACAACAAAGAAAGTTTCATTGGAGTTTTTCTTCTAATAATTCCTCTAGGGCTGTATTTGTGGATACATACAGTTTAAATCTGGTTTTGTAATGGAATATCCTGTTTTCTCCATCGATGGTGATTGAAAGTTTTACTGGGTATAAGAGTCTGTGTTGGCATCTATGGTCTCTTAGTGTCTGCAACACATCTTTCCAGGACCTTCTGGCTTTTATGATTTACGTTGAGAATTGGGTGTAATTCTAATAGGTCTGCCATTATAAGTTACTTGGCCATTTTCCCTTCCTGCTCTTAATATTCTTTCTTTATTTTTATGCTTTGCATTTTGATTATTATATGATGAGGGGACATTATTTTGTTTTGTTTTTTTGGGTTTTTTGGTCCAGTATATTTAGTGTTCTAGAGGCTTCTTGTACCTACATAGGCATATCCTTCATTAGATTAGTAAAGTTTTCTTCTATGATTTTATTTAATATATTATCTGTTCCTTTAAAATGGAGTTCTTCTTCTTCTTCTATTCTTATTATTCTTAGGTTTGATTGTTTCATGGTATTCCAGATTTCCGGGAGGTTTTGTGTTAAGAACTTGTTGGATTTAATATTTTCTTTGACTGATGAATCTATTTCCTTTATAGTATTTAAACGTCTGAGGTTCTCTCTTCCATCTCTTGTAATCTGTTGGTTATGCTTGCCTTTGTAGTTTCCGTTAATTTGTTCAAAATCTCCATATCCAGAATTCCCTTGGTTTGTGTTTTTTATTGCCTCTATTTCAGTCTTCAAGTCTTCAACTGTTTGAACTCTTTGCTTCACCTGTTTGATTGTTTTTTTTTCTTGTTTTTTTTTAAAGAGATTTATTGTTTTCTTCCAATTTTTTGTTTTTCTCTTTCTCCATTTCTTTAAGGGAACTTTTCATTTCCTCTTAATCGTCATAAAGTCACATTTCATATTGATTTTTTTCTTTTTTTTCTGGGTTAGGATGTTCAAATTTTCCTTGTATGACCTCTGGGTTATGGTGCTATTATGTTGTTTTTTAGGTTGTTGAATGAATTCTTGTATTTGTACCTACAATTGGTGCTGACATTGTCTTTGTCTCTTTATTCAATACTTGCAGCTGCTGTTTGTGTCTTTGAGAGCAGTTCTTGGTCTGCTCTGCACTGTTACTCTCTGTGTTTCAGGAAGCCGCTGAGGTTTCTCTTGGTCTGCTCTCTTTGTCCTCTCTCTTGTCCCATTCTGTGCAGTCACAGCCTGTGCTTCAGATTTCCTCTGAGATCATTGGGGGATAGGATGGTTTGTGGGCAAAGTGGGACTTGTAGCTTATAGGCTCTGATCAATGGGGTGGGAGTGTTGGAGTTGCATACCTGCCAGAAGCTTGCCTGCTGACTGGCTAGAGAAGCTGAGGAAGGTGGGGGAGGGGCCCAGTTTTTTTTTTTTTCCCTGAACCAAGGGCCTAGAGAGTGAGGTGCCCTCCTGTGTGGGTGAACACTCACCTCTTGGTCCTCTCTGTTAAAACATGAATTTTTATCTTGTAGTTTTTTTTTTTTTTTTTTTTTTTAAATCACATGACTAGTATACACTCGAAATCACTATGTCTCTTTTCTTCTTCGAATCACTGTGGTCTTTGGCCACCATTGATGGTAAATACACCAATGAAGAAAGTTCTTACTAACAGACTATTTCCCAGCTCAATGAGATGGTGATTTTAGTAACAAATGAATATACTGTGGGAGGGAGAGCTCCAGGAAATAATGAGTTTTCAGTGGCATCTCAAGGGAACTCTGTAATTAAAAGGAACTCCTGTATCAAATAGGTTGTGTCTAAGAATCATTAGGGCCCCAATTTTCTTTTGGATATAATGGAACTACTAGGTTCACCTAGTTAATTAAGACTCATAAGTTTGGAGGTGCCAATGAGTTCCTAAACTTGTCTTCCTTTCTGCTAACAGCGAGGAAGTCTGACTGAAGAGACATAGTTCGCTGCTCCTGATGGAGTTAACTGCAACAGAGTTTTCCTCTAATTCCAGTACAGATGTGACCTGTTCTCCAGTGCTTTGCTTGATAATCAAGGATGGAAGAGATGGTCTCTTCTCCCATTCTACTTTTCCAAGAAATGATAAAATGAAACACTTCTGTACTCCCTGTGAAATGATATTTGTTAACAGCTATGAAAAAAATGCTTAAAATAAGTGAAAGAAACAGCAGGGGGATTTGCTGGCAAGAAGGAAAATGAGAGTAAACATCACGCATATTGGAGGTCAAGGAGTACTAGCTTCTATCTGTTCTTCTCTCTTTTGGTCAGAAGTTGTATCCAAGTTGTTTTTCTAGGACACTAGATTTCTTTCAAATGACTCATTCAGAAGGAGTTTCTTTAGAATCAGATTGCTCTCACCAGTAGCAAAATTGTTTTGAAGTTTAACTTAAAAGTTTTTGTTAATTGATTTCACCCTTCTCTCTTCATTCACTGATAAACATAAATTAGGATACAAAGAAAACCCCACACATTTGAAATAAATATCATTGCACAAATTTAATTTAAAGTGCTTCTATATTTTCAGTACAAAAATTGAAATAAATGGGACTTCATTAAAAAGAAAAGATCATGGGAAGTCAGTAGTGCTTTAATGTGAAGATAGGAACCTGAAGAAAGGACACCTTTCCACCAAAGGTGCACACCTAATGAGGCTCACTGGAAGTCATTCTAGATTCCTTTTGCTCACACCAGAAGACCTTTGAAGTTGGTACATCTCAATTAAAGAAAGTATCAACTTAGAATGATGTGTCAGTAGTAAGGATACTTGCTATGAAAATATGCTATTCTTTAGTTGAATCTACAGGATCCTCACATAAGCCAGACATGAAATTATGCCTGTAAACAACTGTGGTGTTTTTGTTCGACACCAGAAGCTACTGGGAGTTCACTATCCAGGCATCCTAAAGGGGATGACAAGCTTCAGGTTCAGTGAGGGACCATGTGTCAAGGGATTATGGTGAAGAAGAGTATAGGGGGATCTCTTAACCTGGAATAGTCCTCTGGCCTCCTCATGCTTGCTAAAGGACTCCTCATGCTTGTTCAAGAGTGACAATATATGTATGCAACTTATACACACAAACATACACACACACATACAAACAAGCATACATACAAACACAGACATATAAACATACAGAAACACACACACCATAGTATAAAAACAGAAAACACAAGTCAAATGAAGGGGAAAATTCTCCACATGTGAGGTAGACATGGACTTCATGAGTTCTTGGCAAAACATTACCATTTCCTTTGATAATTTGGTCATCACTCACAGCTTAAATTTTTTATTTTATCAATGGTTCTGATATTCTATATTTATCTCTTTTTCCAAGCCATTTTGGCAGTTATTTTATAGTAGAAGAAAATAGTATAACATTCAAAAAATGAATATGAACTCATTTTTTCCCTGGTATTAATGGCATTAGCAGAGATACAGGCAAAGTTTTGAGAAGATAGTTTTAAATGTTCTAAGGATACTGACAATAGGCAATAGTATACAGAAAGTTATTAATTATAAACTCACATAAAACTGCTAAAAGGAAATTACTTAGACCCAAAGTAATGACATGGGATTCCAGAAGGGCTTCTTGTTGGTAGATGGTGAAAGGGGCTAGCATCCCATGAAGGAAGACACAGCAAATTGTCAAGCAGTAGTGTAGAATTTGCTCAGCTCAAACAAATACAAATATTATAATGTGAAAGACATGAATGGAAAAGGAAAGGGAAGGCGATGATGGGGAACCAAAAAAAAAAAAAAAAAAAACAAAACAGACTAGCTTCATCACATTTAGTGACTTCCTTTAAATATGTTAAATACCTCTATAGAGAAACTATCATTAGCATAAATCCCAGGAGATACTGCCAATGTATTGCCTTGTCATAGGCAACAAACACAATTGTGTAGAGCATAAAAGCTCTTACCCAGCAATCAAATCTCACTTGAGACCTTTACTCTACCAAAGATATCTAGGAAGGTGATTGAACACTTTGAAAATTATCATTCTTGTTTGTCCCTTAATTATGTATTTGTCGAATTGTCACCGTTTTACTGTATTATGCATGTTGATATAACTGACATATATGCATAATTTCCAATACACAAAAATATTCTACAACTGCAATAAAACCTTACCTCTAAGGCTCAGGAAACATAGGAGAAGAAGAGGCAGAGAAAGTGGAATAGCTAGAAGACCAGGAAGGTGTCTGATGTGAGACACTGTCTTCTATCTATGACTGTGAATAGCACCCATGAGATTGCAGTAATATAGATAGCTAAGAAAGACATGCACAATGACAAAACTAATGGACATGCTATCATAATTAGGAGAAAATGTACAAAGGGCCCCACCTCTTGATGAAGAGGATAAGCAATGAATGGTTATTGAAAGAAGAATCAGTCCTCCTCAGAAAGAGTGCCCAAATAGGATATCTAATCCCAAGCAACTATCTCTAAGCACACATACATATAACCAGCATTAAATGAACTTGACAGGCTGTGTTTACAAACCGATACATATTCGTGTGTATGCCTGTGCAATAAAATTTTAAGAGCTCAAAATTTTGAGAGGAATTTGGGGAAACATGGAGGAGTTTTAAGGGATGAGTAGAAATGAATTACATACAGAACTTATGTATGAAATTCTCAAAAAATGGCTATAAATTAATTCAAAAAAGCAAACACTATGCCTGTGCCTTGAACTAGTAGCCACACATGTGAGCTCATCTCCCAAACACTAGTAGACACTAAAACAGTTTAGTTAAAACCATTCAACACAGTGGGTCCCAAATGACCTAAACATGTCAGCCGTAATGTTGCCTTGGAGTACAGAGTGAAACTGGACTGACTTGGCACAGCATTCCTGAACATTTTTTTAAAAGGGTGTTGTTACTTCTTTGAGAAATTTATATATTGAATTTTGATCACATTTAGCTCTTTTCCCCATCTCCTTGTGGATTTCCCTCCCCATGTTCTACCTACTCAGCTTTCTGTCCTCATTATATACTCTTAAGTGTGTTGATTCCTGTAGAGTATGTTAGACCTACCAGAGTTCATAATAGCATTAGAGCAAGCTAACACACTCTTATCTAACAGTGACAAAATAGCAAGAACTCTTTAATGAGGAATGGGATTTTGTATCTTCCTTCCCCTCTCTGTATGGGAATTCTATCTGTCTGGAGCTTATATAAGTCCTATGGCAATTATGATTGCTGTCAGTGCATACATAGTCATACTGTTTCTATAGTCTCATTACAATAAACAAGTACTTGGGACATTTAAGTAGAATCTGAGATTGAACAAAAGAAAAGATAAAGTGCCCATATCACAGTGTTCCATAGGTACTACACGGCATTATACTATGTTACAGCACCAACAGGAAAGTTTCTTTAACTGCCAGCATTAAACATAACTTTTTATATACAATTGCCTCTTCTAACAGTTTTGCTATTGCTCAGCCTCATGGATAGTAAACTAGCCATATTGTTCTGATGTATCAGAGTCCATCTTCCACATCAAATTTTCCTTTTTCTTCCTTTTGATTAATCCATGAAAACTACAGGATGACTTTGCTAATTTTTCTCCCAACTCTTCTGCTGAAGATAAGATTGCAAGATTTGTTGTAAAACAGAGATCATCCTTATGTTTTATGTAATAAAATTATTGATCATGAAAAGGGAATAAATGGTATTTATTTGTAGAAACCAATTCCCTAAGGATTTATTCATAGCAATAATACTTGTCAATAACTAACAGAGTTTCTGTGATGTAGAATTCAGGTAGTAATTCCCTGTTCAAATGAATTTAGAGATTTTCCCAGCTTGTGTTCATATGCTACAAAAGGGAAATAGCCGAAATTACACCTACTTGTGCAGGAATTATCGACTTTAGCTTTGAAGTGCAAATGAGCTGAATGAAAACACACTTAGACTACAACACAGAAACTATTTCACCAAGCGACTGATGGCGCATTAACTGTCTTATAAAAAATAAAACGTTGGGTGTTGCAAGGGATCTGCTGTGCTGGAAACCAGTTATCCCACAGGTTATGACAAATGCCATCCACAGAGTGAACAAGGCACTGGCAATTTCATTTTATTAAAATTATTTACTTTCTCCTTTTTCTAGCAATTCAACTTACCAGTTTGCCATAACCGACCCCCATCTCTCGCTCTGCTCTTCTAAAAGCTAGACATATGGACTCAAGGTAGAACAAAGACTGGTATAAACCAACCCTCAGTAACTGTTTATTTTGAATGAAAATTACTGCAGAAACTTTTCCTGACTTTGTTCAATTTATGTAGAATAATGTTCAATGAAGTGGCTATATCTTCAAGGAAATCTTACAGGACAAAACAAGAGCCAGGCAAGAGAAAAGTGTTACATGACGATACCTGTTTGGGGCTTCAAAAAGGGTCATAATTTTGTATCTGAGTGTTTATGAAAGGCTTGACAAAACACTGTTAGGAGTTTGGTTAACTCTGCTGTGCAGTCATACATATTAAATGACTAATGACTGAATGTGCCTTTTCCCCATTTTCCATCTGCCATTTTGAATCCTGCAGCAATCATGACAGAGATGACTTAAATTATATAGTTCCCAACAAAACACTGGGGTGGGGAACCAGGGTAAGATTTGCTTATCTGAAAAGAAATAGCCTCCTTGTTGAATGAGTGATAGGCAGGCTGTGTTTTCCGTCTGTTTTTGTTAAAGATAATCCAAACAGTCTCTTGTGTAAGAATTTTAAGAAAGCCCTCACTAACTGTATGTCTTTTCCATAGGCTAGAATGATTCTCCAAGCTTTCAGAGAGGATAAAAAAATATTCAAAGAGGTAAAATAACGTTTCCTCTATATTTCTGTTTTCTGGCTCCTCTTTGAGGCACGGTGTCTGTCCTTTTGTATCTGAGAAAGTTTGAGGCCAGGAATTTCACCCCTATCATAACTTGACAGAGCAGTTCTCCTCTAGAAAAGAAGTCTTATAATGCACAATATTATGTTAGTTTTACATCACTAGTTATACTGTGCTATTAAGGGAATAACAAGAAGTACTGTCTAGATAATCTCACTGCATATGTTATTTCCACAGAGTTCACTAAACACATGCATATGTAGGCTGCTGCTAGAAATATCTTGAGAATTTTGTTACTTAAATATCCACTACTTTTTTATTTTTTGCACAAATATTCTTTTTACAGAAATGGACTGAATGAAAGCTTGGATGCAGACTAGCATGTGCCACAATAATAACACAAGGGAAAGGTCTGGAAAAGCAGAGACAATCTTCAAAATCTTTGAAGTTCATTGTTTTTTGACCGAGTGTTTTATCAGCTCCCTCACAACACACATATGCAAAAAGAACAAAATTCATTGGCCTTCAGATGCAATTAATGGCCTGCTCCAACTCCAAATAATTAGAAGGTATCAGTTCAGTGGTGCTGAAATTTGAGCTTCTTAATAAAGTGGTAAATTTATCATGCCGTAAGACGTAATGAGAAAGAAAGAAGGACAATGAAGCCATTTGACTACAAAATTTTACCAGAGTCGTTCTTCCAGATAAGATAGACCTAAATCCTACCTTTTCCAGCTCAAAAATGGTTTCAGAAAAGTTTTTACTATTATCATTGTTCAATTTCATGCGTCTCTGCACTTGGACTTCCAGCCAGGAGGAGGGCTCCAACTGCCAGAAGTTTTATGTGTGTGTAATTTCCAGCCAGCATTTGCAGACCCAGGAGGGTGGGCAAATTATCCACACTTGTGAGTGCTGATATGATTTGAGCCTCTGAACATTCGAAGATTTCTGTTTCCCAACCACAACCAAATTATAAACTAAGGCAGAAGAAGAATGGAGCACAATTTCAGAAGTTATTTGCTGCTCAAGATTCAATCTCTGTGGTCCTCCAAGTTTGTGTTATGTTCCCTCTCTAATCTGAATATATATGCAACATTAAAACTAATTATGATGTATATTATCAAGACTGACCTATGTTTCTTGTGAAGCACTTCCTTATGAAGTCTACTTGACCGAATATTCTGTTGAATAGGAAAAGGCATATGCCCAGTCATCACTCCAGCACAGGTGTGCTCCTCAGAGAACATATTAAAGTATCATTTAATTTTGCAGGCATTAAAGGTGCCTGTATTTCCAGATAATCAGATTCAAGTTGTTTAAGTCAAAATCCAGCTAGTTTTTATAAATGGTGATAAGATCTTCCTAGGCTGTCTCATCACAAATTTCTAAATAGCATTGAGTCATTGTTGCATATAGCACACTATAATTAATTCCAGGCTATCTCTAATTGATATTAGACTTTCACCTGCTTAGTTTAGCACTTTATTTTTATTGTCAGCAATTTCTTGTGGTTGTCTGTCTTCCTGATTAATAAAAGAAAACCTTCTATCTCTTTTCAATTTTAAAACTTAACAGAACTGAGATATGTGCAGCCAAATGTCAAGTGTTGTACTCAACTATGGTTGTTCGGTGTCACAGATTTGCCCAAGTACCCCTTGTTGAGGCCTGGTATGTCATGTCATTGAATTTGTATTTGGGAAAGAGCTGATTTCTGTGTGTGCATTCAGAAATAGGCTTATATTCCCAAGAGACTGGATTCCTTATAGTAATCACTATGCATGTATGTATTCAGCACCTGCGTCCGTGGACAGTATTGAGTTAGGAGTGTGGAGTATCACAAAACCTATTCTTACACTTCAGGATAAAGTAACAGCCCCCACACAGAGATATGATTTTTTAAAAAAGAGGCTTGTGAGTGCAGATAGCTCTCTGTACACTTTATATAACAGTTTCGATAACTACCTCAACATTTTAGGTACAATATTTGAGTCTCTTCACATAACAACAACTATTATCGTTAAAGAGCTAAAATCATGACAAAACAATCATGACTTTTGAAATCAGTTGGGGTTCAAACACTGCCTCAAGTGTATTACAAGTAATTCATTTAAATTTTGATGTTATTAGCATAGCCTGTGCATAAAACAAATTAGTTTGTCCATTAATATCAGTAAGCTTGGTATGTTCTCTACTACATACTAGCTATCCTTCTAAATAATTTATGCATCATTTAACAAATTCTTACATTAACCATTATAAAGTAGATCCCTTTACTTCTCAGATTAGGAAACTGAGGATCTGAAGTTCTGTTTGACATGTTGTGTACTTGTTAGTAAGCTAGTTCAAATTTGAACCAGTGTGGCTTAAAATCTTGTGTTGATGAGGATAAACTATAATTAGGAAAATATTAAATATCATTTCCCCTTAAAATTATTAATGCTATATTGTCAGGGGTGATAAAGAAAGCCGACTTTGACCCTTTTGAAGCTCCTGGAGATATCTACCCCACTGCTTAGCTGTCACTGAGTCTGGGCAGATAGAGACAAAAAGGCTGCTGCAGGATCCTAGGAACAGCGAACAGCAATACAAAGGTAAGGACAAAGAGGAAGAAAAAACAATGAAGGGGCTTTTCAGTCTGAAGGAAGAGAATACTTTAACTCCAGCATGTGAAATGAGCAGGCGGAGAGGGCATTGAAGAGGATAAGAAGGACAAGGTGACAGAATATTAAACCCCCCTCATTATTCATGTTTGTCATCCCGTGATCTAAATTCACTGTGGGTAGATCTCCATAGTCCATGTCCTCTGCATCACAGTGATCATACTGCAAATGCCCAAACACTGTCACATTTCAGACACACCTACCTCCACCTCTGAGTCATCTCTCTTGAGATAAATGAAGTAGGTTCTTGAGTTTTAGAAAAATATAGTGAACTAGTTAAATTATTAAATAATTACACGATGTGTCTACCTTAAATTTGCATTTGGGTTTTTGAAGAACAAGGCTGAGTTTAATGAAGATCAAACATTTTCAAACTAATAAAAATGACACATACACACCTATGCATGTGTGCATGCATGAATGCACACATATACACACATGTGCATCCTATCTTGACTACACAATACAAGAAGCAAATTAAATATTTCTTATGTTTAATAATGTCTAGCATGGTACAAAGTTTCTACTATAATGCTGGGAATCTTTTTTTTTTTTTTTAAATTTTACTTTGGATCACACACCTTTTGAGATGAGGATGATTCTCTATCATCCTTTGTGGTATTACATCACGATCTGAACCTACATACAGAACTTACCTATTTTTGTGGATATAAATCATGCAGTCACTGCTTGATGGAATAAAAATTGTAGGTTTTAAGTTCAGTGAAACATTCTTTTCCTTCTTCTGCACAATCCCAAGTCAAGAAGAGTAAATAGCACAACAGAATGATCATGTCCACATAATGGTGATAAGAGAATAGAATGTACACTCATGTCATTTCTTTCTTTTAACTTTATACTATGTGTGTGTGAATGAGTCATGTACACACATATATGTGTGTGTACAGTAGGTTTTAAATTTACAGTAAGATTTCAGATATTGAAAAACAAACGTACATAATAGAAAGAAGTCCACATGACTAAAATATATGCTTCTATTTTCTGGTTTGGTATATTTCATATAGAAAAAAAGAAGAAATATTTTCTCATGCATCTTTTCAAATACATGGGTAGCATGTACTCAAGCATCTTATGTATTAGCAAAACCCAACAGGGAAAAGAACCCGCAGATACAAGTGTACAGAAGGCTTTTGTCATAAGGAAATGTGAAATTTGTTGACAAATTCATACACTCCATTTTTCATACATCACACCTGTTTTCCTTTGTCACTTTTACATTTAAATAATTCAGTATATTCACAACATCCATTTTAATTTCTGAGAGTCTTTTTAAAATGTGGATGGAGAGGATCTTACAGAGTACTAGAAAGGTACTGATCAGAAGTAAAGGCCTCTGGGCCTTGTGTTTGGTTTGAGTGTCCTTAGCTAGAACTTCGGTTAGTTCAGATGAGACGGTGAGGCATGTCCTGGCTGACTCTCATAGCCATGGAAGTGTTGATACAACCAACATCTTCACATCCATTTGCCATTTATTAGGCATGGAAGACAAATGGATCAATAATTATCAGGCCATTAACACTTAAATTCTGGGGCATATTCAGCTACTGGTATATAAAAATGTTCAACAAATATGTGTTCAAGCAAATGGATTGAAAGTCTACAAACAAACCAAACACAAAATGTCTGACTGAAGGGGTAGTTTAAGTAGTGAAACACAATCAATAATATTTGAAATGAGCATGACATTTCTGACATATTTAAGACGTGACTTAACACAGCATTTGTAAGTATAGATTCCAAAAGAATCACTTTACAGAACTAGATATTTTTTTCACAAGATATATAATACTAAGGCAATGAAAATCTGTGGGTTCAATATCTGGAGGTACATGTCTGTAGTTCTTCAAACTGTTTTTGTAATAACCTTGCTATATTTTAAGTATGTAGAATAAGACATTTTTATCACAAATTCTTGTTTTTCCATCCATCATTCAGGCTAATTTTACACTTATTCAAAAATAATTCAGACATCAAGAAGGAAGATAGTATCATGCAATTCTGTTATGTAGGTACTATCATAAGAAAGAAGATGCCTAATTACTCAAAGAATACATTGGGAAAGTAAATCAAAACTTTGGGTGAAGTGACCTCTGTGGATGACATCGAATGGTAAAATATAACAGTCTTCTATGCCATATTTATTCTTTTGACCTGAAAAACAGCTATTAATTTTCAATTTTTATTTATTTCTTTTTCTTTATTTTATATTCCAAACATAGTTTTTTCTACCACCCCTCCTCCCATTATCCTTTGTCGTTCTTCCAGCCCACCTCCTATCCACTTCTCCCAATGAGAAGGGGCTCCCATTGGGAGTCAACAAAACCTGGAACATTATGTTGGGACAGAACCAAGCCCTTCCCTATACATTAAGGCTAAGCAAGGCATCCCACTACAGGTAATGGATTCAAACAAGTTAACTCACACACCAGGGATAGATTCTGGTCCTACTGCCAGGGGTCAGTCAGATAGTCCAAGCTTTACCACTGTGTCCCACATACAGAGCGTCAAGTTTGGTCCCAAGGAGGCTCCACAGTTATCATTCTAGAGTTCATGCATTTCCACAAGCTTGGTTCAACTGTCTTTGCAGATTTCTCTGTCATGATCTTGACCTCCCTTGCTCACATATTTCCTCCTCTTTCTCTTTGATTGAATTCCTAGAGATTGGCCTGGTGCCATGTTGTGGATCTCTGAAACTGGTTTTATCAGTTACTGAATGAAAGTTTTATGATAATAGTTGGGGTATTCATCAATCTGATTACAGGGGAAGGCAATTTGGCCACTATTTCCACTATTGTTAGGAATCTTAATTAAGGTCATTTTTGTGGATTATGGGAATTTCCCTAGCACCAGGTGTTTCCACAACCCCACAGTGGCTCTGTAACAAGATCTCTCTTTCATGGCTCTCCCACTCTGTCTTTTTCTCCCTAAAACATCCTGTTCTCTCAAGTTCTTATCCCCCACCTCTCCTTTTACTACTCTCCCTTGCCCCCAGTTTACCCAGGAGATCTCATCTAATTCTTCTTCCCAGGGCAATTCATGTGTCCCTCTTAGGGTCTTCCTTGTTATCTAGCTTCTCTGAAGCTGTGGATTGTAGTCTGTTCATCTTATGCTTTACATATAATATCCACTTATTTGTGAGTACATAGTGCGTTTTTATTTCTGAGTCTGGGTTCACACATTCAGGAATTTTTTCTAGTTCCATCTATTTGCCTGCATATTCCATGATGTTGTTTTTTACAGATGAGAAATACTCCATTGTATGAATGTACCACATTTTCTTTATCCAATCTTCAGTTGAGGGTCATCTAGATTGTTTCCAGGTTCTGGCTATTACAAATAATGCTGCTATGAACATTGTTGAGTAAATGTCCTTGTGTTATGTTTGAGTATCTTTTAGGTAAATGACCAAGAGTGGTATCCCTGGGTCTTGAGGTAGATTGAATCCCAATTTTCTGAGAAACTGTTATACTAATTTCTAAAGTGGTGTACATGTTTGCACTCCCAACAGCAGTAGAGGAGTGTTCCTCTAACTCCACATCCTCTCCGACATCCTCTCAGCATTTTTATCTTAACTGTTCTCTCAGAAAATATTCTGTTGAAGTCAGGGATGGTGATGCCTCCATAAGTTCCTATCTTGGACAGTTATTTTAACTATTCTGAGCTTTTTGTTCTGTTTGTTTTGTTTTTCCATATGAAGGTATGAGTATTGTTCTTTCAAGGACTGTGAAAAATTGTGTTGGGATTTTGATGGGGATTGCACTGAATCTGTAGATTGCTTTTGGTAAGATTACCATTTTCCTTATGTTGATTCTACTTATCCAAGAGCATGTGAGATCTTCGAATTTCCAATATTTTTTCAATTTATTTTTTCAAAGTCTTAATGTTCTTGTTGAACAGGTCTTTCACTTTTTTGTTAGAGTTACCACAAAATATTTTATATTTGTGGTGATTGTAAAGAGTGATGTTTTTCTGAGTTATTTCTTGGCCCATTTATCATTTGTATATAGGAGGGCTACTGATTCACTGAAATAAATCCTGTATCCCATAACATTACTGAAGATGTTTGTCAGCTGTAGAAGTTTCCAGGTTTGCTTACCCATATTATCATATCATCTGCAAATAGCGATAGTTTGATGTCTTCCATTCCAATTTATATATCCTTGATTTCCTTTTGTTTTCTTATTGCTCTAGCTAGAACTTCAGGTACTATATTTTAACAGATATGTTGAGAATTTACAACCTTGTCTTGTTCCTGATTTTTGTGAAATCACTGCTCTTACAAGGATTTCTCCACCTATGTGTGAACATTATCTACTTTCATGGAATTCTTTGGACACCAATCCAGTCTGTCTCTGAATCATATCAGCTATGAAAAACTTCTGTTTACCATGGTCCCATAAAGAAATTAACAAAGAATTGGATTCTCTACCAGCAAGGTGTGCACATGTTATTTTCCCTTCCATAATTTGGGGATTATCACAAAATTTTCATGCTCTATATGGTATTATTGAACTTATAAAAACATTTTATCTTTCTCATGATTGTTGGCTATATTTTAAGACATCATTTTAATTTTTAATTTTTCTTAGTTGGATCTCACCAAAAGTTGGCATCTGTCATTGGACCTGCTTGGTCAATATCATTTGCAATTGAATAATACAAAAGACTGCAGAGCTTTTGCTGTGAATGCATATGCAGAGCCTTGATATAATGACAAGATGTAGCACATAATGTTATCTAGGGATTTGATTATTTCAAGGCTACATGATTAATAAAAAGCATCTTACCTGGTGCCTTATGTCAAAGCTAAATTGAGAATTCCAGAAAATACTGATCTTTTCAAAGGACCTATGATCACAAATAGCTTATAGAATAGAATATTCTAAAAATAGAATTTACTTGAACAAAAGTGTCTCATATTGTGTATATGTATTTCTAACTTTGAAATCTGATGATATGAAAAGCCCTCTGGATTGAAGAAGATGACGGGAAAGAGCTACAGACCAATGTCTGGGATATACAAAGTTCAATATTGAAACTATGCTTAATCTACATGATCGTCCCCAATGCTATATTTATACCAGAATTCATAGAAGAACGTTAGACAATAGAACTGCCTAATTTCAAAGTTCAGATGTTACTCTATAATGGCAGAATTAATTTCCTTGATGGTTAATCCATCATGCTTAAGTGTGATGCATGTGGTATCAAACAGTCGTGTATCTGCTATCATTAATTGTGGCATATTGTCACAACTGATAAGGAAATCCAAGAAGAGAGAAAGAAACAAAGTTGTGATATTGGCAGTTTAGCCTTCTCCTCCCATTAGCCGAGGCAGGTAGAGGCAGACTGACAAAAGAGTAGTGAGCCTTCATGATTCGCACTTTGAGGAAAAGACAGTCTTCCAGAAGCATAAATCACCAGACCAGTCATGCTCTCCATTTGCAAAGCTGCTGCTTATATTGTGAGATAATGATTGATAGGGTCTAAACAAATGCTTGGAGAAATCAGGGAAGATGCAGGCGCTTAGGTGTGACATTTGGCCACGGAAATCTTCAGGGAACAGGCCAGCTGGCAGTGAGGCAGCTCTGAGGAAATTAACACAAACACATTTAAAAGGAGAGCAAATAATGAACTGTGGGTTAAATGACATCCAGGTAAAATGGCAATTATGGATACCAGGTAGTCTGTGTGCCAGAAAATAGAAAATGGGAAGGAATAGGGCAATAAAAACTATTTGGGTGGATTTCATTAAGAAAAGGGCATCCTTTAAGGCAGTTACTCTAATAAAAACAACATTCAGTTAAGGAGACAGAAGTTTCAAGAGGTAAAAATGCAGAAGTAAAAAGTCTGGGAAAGTTTTACTTTGAAGGCTCAACTGGAAACAGAAAAGGATGTGTGTTACTGATAAATGTAATATGTCCTATGAAAATTCAACAGAAGTGGAAAGAAACTAGCACAGCTTGTGTACTGTTATTGGAGTTAACTGGTCCTTCTCAACTCCCATATGAAGGAATAACTCAGTTATTGTAAGGAAGCTGTTCAAACATTTGCGCATCCCCAAATTCTATACATCTCAAAGAACTCCTGTACATTTTGAATGACCAATCTAAAGCTATGGAGTTTCTTTAACGTTTACACTTTCTCTAATAATTACACATTTATGAACTTATCTACCAAATTAAAGGAAAAAACATATATTTTGACACATTTGCAACTGCAAAAACAATTAACTACATATTCTCTTTCATGACTTAAGTTTTTTATTGTCTATATTCTGGCCTTATCACCAATATTGTTACCTTTCTAAATGTTTTACTGTACTCACACTTACCTTAACTCTAATATGTTTACGTATACAAATGGATACATAGATGTAGATATGCATGGATGAGGAAAACATCAATTTCTGGTTTCTTTATAAGTATGGGTGACCACACTTAATATTATCCATTCTAAGCTCAACAGTTTTGCAATCTCATTTTCCTTTATTACTTGGTATGCTAATATGTGCCGACTATATCCACGTAAAACCTGAGAGAGTTTGAAAAGGAATTCTAGTCACAAAAGAACAGAGTTTATCACAGCTTTTTGGTAGCCATATTTTTTTCCAGATGGGCTCTGTTTGCTGGCAGTGAGCAGGGGCACCAAGGCTCCTTTAAGAGAGGTCTTCCTGACTCAGCATTGACAGCAAAAACTGTGTGACTCCTTTAAGAAGACTTCCTGGTTTATGAGTTACACAAACAGCTCTGGCTCTTTGGGGAGGTCGAACATCGGAATGGGGTTTATTAGCAGAGTGCTACAATTTGCTTCATAGCAATATAGACCCTTGTGTACCTGGAAATGGGGCTTTGAGCATGGCTCACAGAGCTGGTACTGACCAGACCTCTGCGATGTTGGAATGGGCAGAGGCAAAAGGCAAAGCAGCCTTAGTCCTAACCATGCCACTTAACATTTTAAGAAGCACTCTTAGACAAAAATGGATTTAGGACAGATTCAGACATAATATATATTAAAGGTATCTTGACTTCAAAATTTGGGTCTAAGAATATGTTGCTTTGGAAATAGGTTCTTCTTTTGTTTCCACAGAGGATGAGAACCTGTGGATTCATTCCAGAGTAATGTAGTTTGATGGACCAAGACCACTGAAAAGGTTTCCATGAATATCCAAAATTACTTTGCCAACAACAAGCAGCAAGTAGTTTGGAGAGAACTATGTCCAAATTTCCAAATAATGTTTATAAATGTTTCTTTTATTCTTCAGACTTCTCAAAGACTAACAGACAATGGCATTTAAAATGTTTTAACTTAGGACTTTTCATGACAATGAGAAACATCTGTTCCTGGTAGCACCAATCTACTTCATCAAAAGGAAGAGGGACATTGATGTGGCCCCTTATGGAATTTGTTAGCCATTTTGGCAAAAACTGCTCTTTCCTGGACCATTTGATGTTATGCTATATAAACTGGATGTGTAGAACCACAGAAAGTGACTGCTGAACTTGCCTAAATGTGAGACGGTCCTTCAGGGTTTTTGATTCATGAAACAAATGCCTGACATTTTCCAGAACACAGATGAAAGTAGCCAATGAGCTGAGCTTTTCCAGTACAAGGCATAAGTGATCTTCAAATTTCCTGCTTTAGGAAATGCCTGCCAGATACAATGGGCCTGTAGGTTGAAGATGGATGCCCCAACATTACAGAACTTTGGGTGACTGTCCATGCAGCGAGATGTCTCTGTCAATTTTAGAGTTTTGGAAGTTACTTACAATGCACACACTTCTCGTTTACTTAGGTAATATTTTATCCTTCTGGGGTCTTTGGTGGAGTTGAAGACAAATAGTTATAATTCTAGTTTTCTTTAGTTATGATAAAAGATAAATTAGATATAAAACTTTAGCCTCACAAAAAGAAGATACACAATATTTTCCTTTATTTGTCAAATGTAAATGGACTAAATAGTGCAACTATGATTCTTTCTTAATAATTGCTTTGTTGTATGTAATCTTGCTATGTTAAAGTTAAAACCATTCTTTTTATTTACACAGAAAAGGGAAGGTGATGTGGGATTCCCTTCTGTATGCTGTGAACAAGTTTTACAACCAATGTTTAATAAAAGAAAGAAGCTACTTTAGCCTATAGAAGGAAAAAATATAGCAAGGCTGGGAGATATATAGAGAGAATAGGTAGAGTCAAGGAGATACCATGTAATTGCGACAGGAGACAGACACCTGATGGAACCTTACTGGTAGGCCACAACCACGTGGCAAAACACACATTAATAGAAATGGGTTAATTTAAGATATAAGAGTTATCCAGGAAAATGCCTAAGCTATTGGCCAGACAGTGTTATAATTAATATAGTTTCTGTGTGATTATTTTGGGTCTGTGAAGCCAGGAACAAACAAACAGCCTCTGCCTACCAACTTCTCAGTAGTATCCAATTTCAGTTATGTACCAGTTTATATGTGTAGTCTTAGCACAATTCCAGCATACCTGTATGAAAATCTTCTTTATTCTGAGGCTGTATAATCAAATATCTAAAACATATCCTGCACTTTTTTTCTCAGGGGAATCGGGAACTCTGTGAACTAAATTTTGACCATGACTGGTACAATAGAACCACCTTATGACCAGGTCATGAAGGTCTATGCAATAAAACCCTGCTACCATTGACAATTGTAAAAAATCTCAGTTATTACATAACAATCTCATTTTACCTCCCTCTTAAACATACATCTTCTTTGAGGTCAATTTTATTAGTGTGTTTTTTAGCTCAAGGTATTGGGTATTTTTTTTTCTTCTTTTCCCTGGTTTCCAACAACACTTAGGTCCATTCTTTACTTCCCCAAAAGGTGCATCCAATTTCTTTAAATTTCCCCATTTATTGCTTTGTTTCTTTTGTATGAGAGAATATGGAATTCTTATATAGTTACAAATCCAAAGTAATTTAGTTACATAAATCTTTAGAGAGTCACTGCCTGTACAGGTACTCTTTTCTCATGATCCCATACAGTTCTTAAGGTATTTTGGTTATGGGGCTCCTGTATGTTAGCATACAATTAATAGTTCTATATATTGAGAGGGAAGTTAATTTTTTTATGGCAAATACATTTTCTGCTTGTATGGTAAGGCTTCACATGCTGCTCTTGAACAGTCCTCAGTAGCACAAGAATCCCATATATTTTCTGTTTTCTCCCCCTTTCAGTACAATTGCCTCAGTTTGGACTGTGTTAACACATGATGATATCCTACTCAGAGAAATTCCTAAATCATGAAATGTGGAAAAGAATATATTTCTCCTCTAAATATTCTGCAGATGATCTATCTGAAAGTAATGAGAGAAGTTCACGGGCTTTAGAAGAAATGGTACGTGGTGTGCTGTAAGTCAATCCCTGAGAATAACAGTATTTGTTCAACAAATTAAGTTTTAAAACTATATCTCACTTTCTTCTTATATATTTCTTTATTATGAAAGAAAGGATCAAGTGGTCAGCAAGGCTCAGATAATTTTTACATGAATTGCAATTTCCTTTTTGTGTGAAAAACTTGTGGCGATGTCATTTATCTCCCTGACTGCTGGTAAAATCACACAAGACCTAATCAAAACAGAACTCAAATGTCTGTGATGAATATAAGTTATTAAGAGGGTCAAAATGTTTCAAAAATGACCTGTGAAAACTAAGAGGTGAAATCACAGGAGGGAAGACTGAAGGGAAGGGGCAGATGAAGGGAAAAGAGGAAAATCAAAGACAGGAAGGGTAAAGACAGGAAAAAGGAGGGAGACATTATGGAAACACAGCACAAGACATTCAGAAAATACAATTCATTAAGCTCCTTTTGCTTCCACGGCAGTTAATCTGGTAAAGTAAATTAACAGGATGAAGATAGAGCAAGGTTTATTGCAAGTCTTCATCAAACCTGTTATTTGCATTCCCAGAAGTCTTCTAAGTTCTACTTTCCAAACTTCTAGCAAGAAGTAACAGCGTTCTTGAATGCTACACTGTGGTGTGTGGTTTTAAGAGACACATGAATTTTTTAGATTCTATGAAATTCACTCATCAATTGTCAGTTATTTGGGTAATTTTTACTATATACATCATTGTTGACAAGCTGAATTAGAAAGGAAATGTCCTTCAAGTGTATATAGAAATACATATAAAGAAATCACATGAAAGTCTGGATAGCACAGTGTAACCCAACAACAGACAGATCCTTTCAGTTTTATATGGTCTAGTTTCATGTTTTCAGAGGTTTTTGAACTGCCCGGTCCTGCAGCTTTTCAGTCCCAAAGAAACACACAGGCATACATTAGTTATAAATATTCTACATTCTTGTCAGTGTTAGCCAGGTGGCTAGGTACTTTTACCAGTGAGGCATTCTCATCCTGCATCCTCTGTGACTGGGTAATAACTGCAGACTGAGCTTTTCCTCTTCCCAGAATTCTTCTATTCTGGTTGTTCCACATATACTTCCTGCCTGACTACTGACCAAACAGCATTTTATTAAATCAGTATAAGTGACAAATCTTTACATGGTACAAGACCATTGTCCTAGAGCATCCCCCACCCCCTTTTCAAAACAAGAACTCTGAATCTAATCTCCTTTGTTTTGATTTTTTACTGATCATTATCCATATCAACTTGTAACCAACACTCTAAACAAAAACAAACATCCAAAATCCATTTTGGGGGAATGTGGGCATAGTTTTCTAGGCTATTTCTTGCTGATTGGGGGCACTGATAATCTTATCTGAACCTAAGAAAAATTTAGGATTATGGTCAAGTCCTGACTGGAATATACTGTGAGGCTTGATCATCTTAACCAGCAGTCTTGAGGCTGTTCTGGATATAGAACACCGAGGAAACTCCAAAAGAGGTCCACTGAAAATGGTGGATCATCTGGACCATCTGCTCCAGTCAGAGGTTTATCAGCAGGTCTTCCTTAATCAAACCTGCTTTTTTTTAAATCCATAATGAATCCACAGCCTCTCATTTCCTGCGGAAACAAAGGCAAAACCTCTTCTCCAAAGTAACAAAGATATGTTACTTAAATTTTGAAATGAAGGCATCTTCAAAATATATATGTTGGATTAATCTAGCAACATTTATAGTTAAATGTTGCTTGGCTGTTGTTGCTCCTTCCTCAGCCATCAAACAATTCAAAGACAGCCCAATAACATACAGTATCCAGATTCTCTGTATATTCTCCATCTTTACATGGATTTTTTAAAACACTATTTCTTTTTTTCATTTATTTATTTATTTATTTATTTATTTATTTATTTATTTAAGATTTCTTCCTCCTCCTCGCCACTGCCTCCCATTTCCCTCCCTCTCCCCTATCAAGTCCCCCCCCCTTGGCAGCCCAAAGAGCAATCAGGGTTTCCTGCCTTGTGGGAAGTCCAAGTACCCCCCCACCTCCATCCAGGTCTATTAAGGTGAGCATCCAAACTGCCTAGGCTTCCACAAAGCCAGTACGTGCAGTAGGATCAAAAACCCATTGCCAATGTTCTTGAGTTCTCAGTAGTCCTCATTGTCCGCTATGTTCAGCGAGTCCGGTTTTATCCCATGCTTTTTTAGACCCAGGCCAGCTGGCCTTGGTGAGTTCCCAAAAGATCATCCCCATTGTCTCAGTGTGTGGGTGCACCCCTCACTGTCCTGAGTTCCTTGCTCGTGCTCTCTCTCCTTCTGCTCCTGATTTGGACCTTGAGATTTCAGTCCGGTGCTCCAATGTGGGTCTCTGTCTCTGTCTCCTTTCATTGCCTGATAAAGGTTAATATATAGGAGGATGCTTATATGTTTTTCTGTGGGTTACCCTTCTTATTTAGCATCTCTAGGATCATGAATTACAGGCTCAATGTCCTTTATGGCTAGAAACCAAATATGAGTGAGTACATACCATGTTCTTCTTTTTGGGTCTGGCTTACCTCACTCAGGATAGTGTTTTCTCTTTCCGTCCCTATCCAAACTAATTAAACGACAGAGAGAGAACACACAAATAAATAAGATCAGAAATAAAAAGGGGGACATAACCACAGACACATAGAAAATTCAGAGAATCATTAGATCTTACTACAAAAGCCTGTATGCCACAAAACTGGAAAATGCAAAAGAAATGGATATTTTTTAGATAAGTACCATATACCAAAGCTAAACCAAGACCAGGTGAATGATCTAAATAGACATGTTAGTCATGAAGAATTAGAAACTGTTATCAAAAATCTCCCTTCCAAAAAAAGCCCAGGACAAGATGGTTTCAATGCAGAATTCTACCAGAACTTTCAAGAAGAGCTAATACCTATACTCCTTATTGTATTTCACAATATAGAAACAGAAGAATCATTGCCAAATTCCTTTTATGAAGCTGCAGTTACCCTGATATCAAAACCACACAACGACCCAACCAAAAAAGAGAATTACAGGCCTATATTTTTATTTTTTTTTTGTTGTTTTTTTTTGAGACAGGTATTTAGGGATTCTCTGTGTATCTTTTGCTGTCCTGGAACTCACTGTGTAGACCAGGCTGTCCTTGAACTCACAGAGATCTGTCTACCTCTCCCTGTGGAGTGCTGGGATTAAAGGTGTGTGCCACCACTATGAGGCACTGAGATTATTTGTTAATGAATAAAAAAGCTACCTTGGCCTGTAATAGGGAAGAGTAGAGCTAGGCAGGGAAAACTAAACTAAATGCAGGGAGAAAGAAGGTAGGGTCACAAGAAGCCATGAAGAGACAGAAGTCATGCTGAAACCTTGCTGGTAAACCACAGCCACGTGGTGATACACAGATTAATAGAAAAGGGTTAACTAAAGATGCAAGAGCTAGATAGCTTTAGCACTTAAGTGACTGGCCAAGCAGTTATTTTAATAATATAGTTTCCATGTGATATTTCAGGAGTCTGGGAAGCTAGGAAATGGTCTCCATAAAAGATTAGTGCCCCGACATGTGCTAGGTAAATCCACATAAAACCTGAGAAAGCTTAAAAAGGAATTCTAGACACAAAAGAACAGAGTTAAACATGGCTTCTTGGTAGCCAGCAGTTTTGTTTTTGTTTTTGTTTTGATGGCCCTTGCTTGCTAGCAGTGTGCTGAAGCTCCTTTAAAAGATAGAAGTCTTTGTTTTTATGCCAATACCAAACTGATTTCATTACTGTGGCTCTGTAATAGAGTTTGAAGTCAGGGATGCTGATACCTCCAGAAGTTCTTTTATTGTACAGGATTGTTTTGGCTATCCTGTGTTTTTTGTCTTTCCATATAAATTTGATTATTGTTCTATCAAGGTTTATGAAGAATTTTGTTGGGATTTTGATGGGGATTGCATTGAATCTATAGATTGCTTTTGGTAGAATTGCCAATTTTACTATGTTGATCCTACCAATCCAAGAGCAAGGGAGATCCTTCCATTTTCTTGTATCCTCTTCAATTTCTTTCTTCAAAGACTTAAAGTTCTTGTCAAATAGATCTTTCACTTCCTTGTTAGAGTTACCTGAAGACACTATGCTATTTGTGGCTATCATGAAAGGTGATGTTTCTCTGATTTCCTTCTCTACTTCTTTATTCTTTGTGTATAGGAGGGCAACTGATTTTTTGGAGTGGATCTTGTATCCTGCTACATTACTGAAGCCCTGTAGGCTCATAGCTCCAATGATACAGAAGAACTTTCAGTGATTGTCTGGACAGCTAGATGCCATCTCATTTCTAGAGTTTTGAAAGGTGCTTACAATGCACTCCTGTTTACTTAGGTAATATTATATCCTTCTTGAGTCTTTGATGGAGATGAAGAATAGATAGTTATAATTATAGTTTTTCTTAGTAATAATAAAAGGTAAAGTAGATATAAATATTGTAATTGTAATTCTTTCTTGATACCTGTTTTGTTATATGTAATTTTACTATGTTAAATTTAAAACCTTTTTTTATTTAAATACAAAAGAAGAAATGGTGTGGAAAGTCCTTATATATATGTGTTTGATTTTATTGATTAATGAATTAAGAGGCTGCTTTGGGCCAATGACTTACCAAAATATAGCCAGTTTGCAAATTATATATAGAGTGAGTAGCAGAGTCAGGGAGAAGCCATGGAGCCGCCAGAGGAAAAAGACACAAGCCATCATCAGGAACCTTATTGGTAGGCCAAGAACCTCATGGTAATATATAAAATAATAGAAATTGGTTAGCTAAAGATATAAGAACTAGATAGTAATACACTTAAGTGATTATCCTAGAAGTAATTTATATAATATGGTTTCTATGTGATTATTTCTGGGCAGCCGGGGTGAATAAGCGGCCTCCCCCAACACTGGCAGGTGGGAAAAATGGTAGATTCTACACCCAAATTATGTAAGGCATTGAATTTCTACTTGCAATATTAAAAAGCCAGTCATAATCGGCCATCATAGTGTCAGGAGAGTACTTAGAGCATAAATGAAGAAACAATAGCTAAAACAGAAGGAATGTTACCAAGGGATGAGAAATCAATGGAACGTGTATTTTCATTTTTTGAATCCCCTTTATTATTCAGCTTTTAAAGGTAAATCATTCTTTCCAAATACAAATATTAAAATGAAGGAAAACATAAGAGGAAAATTGCAGACTTACATTTCATGAGAGGTAAAATAAAGGACATTTATTAGAAATTTGAAATATATAGTGACCTTGCCAAAATCAGTAATCTAGAAATATTCATATTCAAACAATTAGTTTAATGCCATGCCATGTCTTTCAGATCATGAGTATTAACCTTAACTTTGCCATAATGTTAATTAAAACTTGACCTTAAGTAAATCTCCCTTCTGTTATGATTATTCAAAAAATAAATAAACTAAAGAGAAGGATAAAACTATGAATTTGACAACTCTAAAGCTACTTTACCAGTCCAAACTCAATGAATTTATTCTTGCCAATGCCCATATCCAATGTCAAAATTCTCCAAGAATTTATTCTCAAAAAGGATTGCCAGGGTGACTTATTTTGCAATATCTAAAGAGCCTCATGAATGGATGCAGTTTGACCCTTAACCACATCCAATCTTCTCAGACCCCCCCTTTCATTTAGTGCATGATGTTGGCATCAATTGAACAATATTCTGACCTTTTGTAAAGGGCAAATATAATACTACATGAGCTTGGTTTGCTGAACTTTAGACTCCTCTGAATTGGAGTGTGTTGAAGAGCGACTGCTTAGATTTCATATATAATGTCATGGCAAAATTAATGATTCATTTCTTATACGAATTACAAAGCTTTACTTTAAAAACAAGTTGAAATATATATCATTTAAGCTTGAGCATTCAAACCTATTGTTGAATCAGCTGCCCTCAGGATAAGTGGAACTGGTTTGAAAAGAACACATTGATTGGATCAAGAAAAAATATTCAAGATCAAAGGCACATGGTTCATGATTTCATAGTGAGAACAGGAGTGGCTACAGGCAGAAACAGAAACTCAAAGTATATTTTTGATATCCATCACTTATTTTTTTCTTCTCTGCCCCAAATCTGTGTTTTGCTTTATACATTACACTTTTTTTTTGTCCAAAGCTGATTTGTCTCCATTGAAACTTATATCTTAAGCATTTCATACCTTAGTTTTTAAAGCATTTCAAAATGAGGAAGAATGATGATTATCAGGAACAATTATGATAAACCTGATGCTTTCATCATCTTCATCTTGCTTAGTCTATCATCTCAATTCTTATCCCACTCCTATTTCACAATTTACAGAATATCACTAAATGCCCAACTTCAGCCTGTGAATGCTGTGTTAATAATATGCTCGTTCTAAATGTGATGTTGATAATCTACTTCTAATTATCTCACCTGACATAAATGCTTAATAAATACTAGGTATTAGTTTAATTTAATTTTCCTATCTTCCATTACACAGTAGGAACTGTGTATTTAAGAGAGAAACAATTCTCCCCTTTATGTGGCTGCTGATGCATTAAAGAGGGGACCAAAAGTGCAAATCAGATCCAATTCACCATCATAGTAATCCATTCAGTGGTATTTATTGACACTACTGCACAAACGTCATGTGAAGCAAGATGAGAAAGATGGAAATAATTATGTCTTCTTCCAATTCAGCAAGCTCATAGTCTGACCTATGAGTCAAGTTATATGTATGAAATATTTTTTTAAAAGGGGGAGGAGATAGAAATACTGAGGTAACAGAAGTAGCAAACAAGAGTACTTGTTTAAAAATGGGTCATGTCAAGGATAGATTTCAGAGGTTGCCATCGCAGATGACAGCACTTGGGAAAGCTACATGTAGAATCAAGGGACTTGGTATTAGTATGCAGGTAGTCAGACCTCCTGTAGATCACAGGCGATTTGTAACCTCTGACCTGGAGGAGGCTGGTGTACAATGGGACACCAATTGTTCTATTGGAGATCCTTCTGGTATTCTGTATCATCAAAGCTGATAAGCATTTGACTGACTCAATCAATGGTAGGACAATTTGAGAAATAAAAATATTTTTTAATGATGGAGCAACCTGAGAGGAACCAGGCAGAATAGTCCTACAACTCTCTAGCCAAAGGGTGAAATGACTGCCTTTTTAAAATGAGCTTAGCGCTCATCTAACACTGGTGAAGAGAAAGCAATCTGAGAACTCTTTGCCACAATAGCACATAACCAGAAGCTCTGTACTAAAGTGTTAGCCAAATAGAGAAGAGATGTTTCCTAGGTAGAAGTACCACCATTGTTAAACATCAAGACCTGGGGGTGAGGGGAACTAGAACTAAAGTAACAAAAATTGAATATCTGTCTGTTACCAGTCCCAAACTAATATCTCATCCCGAATAAGTCGCCCCCTGTTCGGTTTACTCATACCGTGTAGTATTTAGTGAGATACTCTATGTTATCCCTGTCATCCTTGATTATATCCGTGATTTAGTAAACTTAAATGTGAAACACTTAAGGTGATAAACAACACAGGAACAAAAGAATATAGAAACTTACACAGAGTGGTTATTCATTCTTCTATTCCAAAGGCCTTTAGTATTAGATAGTATCCAGTCCCATTCCTGTTGAAAGCAAATAACAACTGGTTATGTAAAGGAGCTTGGAAAATAAAGGCACAATTATTACCTACTTAGGTAATTGATATCTGTAGCTATGATTCTTGCCTTGCATGTTCTTATTTAATTATTGTATATTTTTATACTTTCATTTTGTTTGTGCTGATATGCCTGATAATAAGAAAGCTGTCTTTTGACTGTCACACAGGATTTTGAGGTCACCTAGATAAACTTCCTAGACTTATATGTTGGTTTATGGTTTATGTGGCTTCTCAAACTCAAACTTTAAACTACAGTGAAATCTAATATTTCTTAATGACTGAGAAATGAAATTACAATTTAGGAAAACACAGAAAAAAGAGGATACAAAAAGGAGATTTCTGTTTTCAGGACAGAGCAGCCCACACCTACTTTCTCTTAGTTATGAAGCTGGGAAAGATGACAAAGTAATAAGATTTGAACCAATAGGTCTCAATAAAAAAGAGAATGAAACTATATTTTATGGACCAATTATGACTCGCCCTCTCAGTTCAAATTGTCTCCCACCTCTAGTGCCCCTGCAGTATGCTCTGTGCTACTGGGATAAATATCACTCTCAGCTTCCCCTCTAACTTCAGGTTGAAGACCTTAGCTTTCTCTGTGTCTACTTCAAATAAAGCAGGAACAAGAATACAGGCTAGGTGATTGTGACTCATATGACTTGGTCAATCCTGCCTGATAAGTCTCCTTATACACTGGAGGCAAAGAGCAATTATTGAAAATGACCAAGTCCTTCTGGAAAAAAAAAAAATATATATATATATATATATATATATATACATATATATATGAAGTATCAACAACTGTTCAGAAACTTATGATATTTTATTTGGTTTAAACTTACCAAATAATTGTTTTATTCCTGAATTTTTATTCTCATGGATGAAAAGCCAATAAAAGTTTAGAATTTGAATAAAATATATTGACAATATTTTTGAAAGATGTGGTTTGCTGTCAGTATCATTTTCCCCCAAATACCAATGAAATTGGTATATACTAAACTACTTATGAATGTAACTTTTTAAATCAAAGAATCATTGGATGTACCTTCCTTTCTCTTCACAAGCTCCCAGGCAGTCAAGATTTTGTTTTATTTTGCCTGTGCATATGAAAATCACTAAAGAATGAGCTTGTGTCTATAAATAAAAATGAGGAAGGAGCAAACACAGTCAGAGGCCTTGATATTTATTCTAAGGAGTGACAAAAGGCCACTTTCCTACATTGCCCTAAAAAGAATCCCTCGGAAAAAATGAAGAGAAAGGGTCACAGCAATGACACAAGAGAAGTCAGTAGAGTCAACAGCTCCTGAGTCACTGAATAACACTACTCATCCACGAAGCTTCATAAGTATCCTCTCTATGAGTTTCATAAACTCTTCTCTATCAACATCATTCATACATTTACCAAACACTTCCCTTAAATTTTTTATCCATCTTCAAGTAACTATGTTTTCCATGAAATATTAATTAGATGAAAAACATAAAAAGCAAAAATAAACAAGTGAATAAATGTTGAGTTTCAAGATATGATTACACTGCATTAAAAGCATAATGTATTAAAGACAGCAAATGAACTATTGTAAACTCAGTGGTCTATCATGCATGCCATGATCAATACCTTAAGTATTTTGCCCATTATTTTACCAGTTTTGTTGGTTTTCATCTTGTGGAAAGAAGTTCCCTATGCCTATTGTTGTTTGTCATATTTGCATTTGTATTTGTGATTCACTTTTATAAATGCTTACCAGGATCTCTTGAATATAAGCACATCCTTTGTAACATTTCAGCCATTGTAGAACTCTGATAGCGATCTGAATTGTTAATGATTTTACTTCCCCACGGGATTGCACAAACAGATGTTCATTTATGCATTTATAAAAAGAATACCTAAAATGGATAGCCAGGAAGATCAGAGAATGAAATGATGTGGAATCTGCCTCAGCTATCAGCATATGAAGGGATTCCCCAACCCCATGCATGCTTTGTCTGTGGAGTGATGGAGGGTAGTTTTTGACTAACGTTTCCTAACTGGTTATATGAATGGATATAGTACAAATCTGGTTATATGAATGGATATAGTATAAATCACAATAAGAATAAATGAGGGTCCTTTGAAGGCTTACGGAAAGGATATGAAGCAGTATACCCAGCTGCTTCCTTTGACTAAGTGTATTAGTGATTTTCAGAATACCACAGCAACAAATGAGTTTTAAAGAAAGGAACCTGGTAGATACCATGATAACTGAAGTTCCAATATGAGGATAAGGAGATCCATTCCTGTAAGACTCTGCTCAAAGGAGAAGACAACAATGATGCTAATTAAACAACAAAATATAGGTAAGCATCATCGCCAGGGAAGAAATGTGATTAATCCTTTACAAAATCATATCCCTGAAGATATATGTAGTTACCACCAAGTTCCACTTCTCCAAGTTCCTAAAATCTTCAAATATCTCTACCCTAGAACCATGTATTCATTTAAAGAACACTCATCAGAACCCTGGCAGTGACCTATTCTACTGCACAAGGCATGGACTTTTATATCTTTTCCCATAAAGCATCTTCAGTTGTTTCTATATTCTCTTACTTCTTACTTTGTAAAATGAACACATTTGTGTTAAAATGTTTGTAATACATGAAATAATTCATTTCTTTGTCAGCATATTGATACTTTATAAATATTATCCTGTGTTTTGTAAAATATCCATGTTTCTTTGTATCTATATTGAAAAATTTTAACTTTCTATGTTAAGGACCCAAACATTCTTATTCTTGAGAAAATTCTGTTTAATTCCTGGAACTTCATTCCACTTGCATATTAAAACACCATTTCCCTTTATTTCTCAAATTTTTTCTGACTTGAAAGTAGATTTTAGGGCCGGGCGGTGATGGCGCATGCCTTTAATCCCAGCACTTGGGAGGCAGAGAAGCAGGCAGATCTCTGTGAGTTCGAGACCAGCCTGGTCTACAACAGCTAGTTCCAGGACAGGCTCCAAAACCACAGAGAAACCCTGTCTTGAAAAAGAAAAAAAAAGAAAAAGGAAATAGATTTTAAAAAATTGCGTTACTTATTTCATATAGTTTATTTCAACACGCAAACACGCATGTTTAGACATATATTACTGTGATAAACATCAAAACACATTTTCTGTGACCAAAAACACATAGAAAGTAGAATTCACACAAAAAAAGAGTTCAACAAAAATGTATCCATAAAATATCCCAGGTCTGTGATTAAGAGAACACAGCTAACTCAGAAGAGCTACATGATACATACAAATACTCATAGGGGTTGAATTCAAATTAGGTATTGAATAATTAGAAAATCTAAGTAGGTAAAAAAAAAAAAACAAAGAAAGAGAAGTGCCCTTCTATTTAAATGAAACAACAAGGAAGACACCACACAGTCAATAACCCATTAGGAGAGAAGATTTTTGCCATCAATGTCAAAAATTAATTTTTTTCCATCTGGACATCTATTTGAAAATAGATTCATATTTTAATTCTTATACCTCCATGAAACTAGAGCATAACATTGAGAATTAATACATATATTATTAATTACTGAGCAGGATTTATTTTATATGCTTTGCATATATATTAAGACTGTATTCATCATTCTGCAAGGTTCTAGAAGAATCCAGACAGTTTTGGATACTTCATAGTGAATGCAAGGCGTAGTCAAGGTGTCTTTGTAGATAAAGTCATTAAGGAAACATGGCTAGCCACCTGAAGCTTTCATTCAAACCAATCATGTATCACATAACTTAATCAGCCGAGTTTCAAGAAAACCTTTATCAGCAAAACCCCCCTATATCATATAACTAGATTAAGGATCTTTCTGTGTGTCAATGTTCTCAATAGCACAAATTGGGCTTAGGAGGAACAAGGATCCTTTTACAACACTCATTCTATATGGTAACATTACAATTAACGTTAGAGTTTACCACAAACTCCATCTTTGACTCAATCTCAGAGAGATAAAAACGATGTGCAAAATAATTTAAAAATCGGAATAAGGACAATACCAGGCCACAAATTAAAACACATTTTTTCTTTGTATCCTTTCATTTTCACAATCTTTATGGTTTTTTAGGTGTTATGGATAGAGACTAGCATAATTTAATCTTGAGATGAATTTCAAATTTGATATCTCTTTTTAACTTAGTGTAGACTAATTGCACTTACTCTAATTTTACCATGGCATTTTAGTTATATACACAATAAGTGTACATTTGGTGATATACCAAACATCACCATCTCTTGCTTTATTCTGTTACAGTTGAACCACCTCTTCATAACTTTATAGATTTATATTTAAAAAATCAAGATTCTAAATGTGATTGTTTTTGCGATGGCTTATTTAACTAAACATAACAATCTCTACTTCATCACATTTTATTGCATATGAGACAATGGCCATGTTCTTTGTGATCAAGGATACAGTAAGGAAACCAGAATTTTCTTACTGTTATTGTGAAAGTACTTCTTCAGATGAGTGCATTTAAATGAATTCAGTATATAAGTATTTATACTTGTAAAATATGTGAGTTACATCTAAGAGATAATTTATATCAATAAATAAGCACTCCCTGGGCAGTACAGATGCTATATTTATCTTCCTAAAGCTCTTTTAGAAAACAACTCTTCAAATTAGAAATGGATATCATGTGTTTGAAGAATATGGCAACCAGTAGTAAAGACATGCCTCAGCACAAACAATTAAATAGAGACATGCATCTCAGAATCCCTTTTCCTGTCCTCCACGTGAAAGTGCACCAAGAAGCCTGACCTCTTCCTTGCATTGCCTAGATGATGAGGCTAGCCCAGCCCATGCATAATCAAATATTTGTAGTAGAATACCACTTTTTACAGATTTACTTATCATGACTCTTAGAAAGAAACTAAAAAACTTAGAATGGTGTCACTCTCCTTCCAAGTTCAAAAATCAGCATCACTAAGTCGGAGATACTCATTGGTTGCCCAATCCAATAATTTCTGTGCCACTTTTGTCATAGGATATCTTATAGTCAGGGCAAATTATAGGTCATTGATTATGTGACTGGGTTGGGGTCCAAAACTCTCCACGGGAAGTCATGCCTGGTTCCAGGAAATGGCCAGTTCCAGCTCCATATCTCCCATTGCTAGAAGTCTTAGCTAGGCTCTCCCTCATAGATTCTTGGGAGTTTCTATTGCACTAGGATTCTAACTCTTTCCAGAGTTACCCATGATTTCAGTTGTCTTCTCCAGTACTCTTTCCCTCGGTCCTCTCCCTACTTGATCCCTCCTGTTCCCGTACCTATACCCCTCATCCAGAACTTCCTCAGTCCACTGTTTACCTCTGAAGACCATTTTATGTCTTCTTCACAGTGAGCTTCGTATGTTCCCTCCACAACCCTTCTGAACCTTCTTTGATACTTAGTTCTTTGTGTCTGTGAATTACAGCTTGGCTATCCTTTACTTTATGACTACTACCCACTTATAAGTGAATACATGCCATGTTTGTCTTTTGGGAACTGGGTTACCTCACTCATGAGGATATTTTCTAGTTTCATCAGTTTACTGGCAAATTTCATGAATACATTGTTTTTAACTTCTGAGTAACACTCCATTGTGTAAATATACTATATTTTCTGAATCCATTCTTCAGTTGATGGACATCTAGATTGTTTCCAGATTTTGGCTGTTACAAATGAAGTTGCAATGAACATAGTTGAGCAAATGCCCTTGTAGTGTTAGAGCATCCGTTGGGTGTGTGCACAGGAGTAGTAAAACTGGGTTTTGAGGTATGTTGATTCCCAATTTTATGTGAAACTTCTATATTCATTTCTAAAATGGCTGTTCAAGTTTACATGCTTGCCCACAGTGAAGGAGTGATCGTCTTGCTCCACATCTTTTTTCATCATGGATTGTCACTTGTTTGTTTGTTTTTTGTTTGTTTGTTTGTTCTTTTGTTCTTTTGTTTTTTTATCTTGGCCATTTTGACAGGAGTAAGATGGAATCTCAGAGTCATTTTTTATTTACATTTCCCTAATGGCTAAGGATTTTGAACATTTCTTTATACTTTTTGGCAATTTGAGAGTCTTCTGTTGTGCATTCTCTATTTATATCTGTGCTCTATTTTTAAATTGAATTATTTTGTTTTTTTGTTTTCTAGTTTCTTGAGTTCTTTATATATTTTGAAAATCAGCCCTATGTTTGATGTGGAGTTGGTGAAGACTTTTTTTTTCTATTCTTTGGTTGCCACTTTGTCTTTTTGTTTCATGTGGTCCTTTTTATTGATTGTTGATCTTAGTTCCTGTGTGATTGGTGTTCTGCTCAGTAAGTTGTCCCTTGTGTCAAAGCATTTAAAGTTCTTCTCTACTTTCTCATCTTTCAAGTTCAGCATATGTGGTTTTATGTTGAGGTCTTTGATTCACTTTTACTTGAGTTTTGTGCAGGTAATAGATATACATCAATTTGTATTCTACATGCTGATACCAATTTAGATAGCACCAACTGTGGAAGATATTTTCTTTTCCCATTTTATGTTTCTGGCTTCTTTATTATAAGTCAGGTATCCATAGGTATGTGTATTTATGTCTCGGTCTTCATTTTGTTTCCATTGATCAACCTGTCTGTTTTTATGCCAATACCCTGTGGTTTATGACTCAGACACTAAAGGCTAGGCCCACAAGCAAAAATGTTGTCATTTTACAACTGAGTCTTTTAACCAAATGTGTTGAAAAACACATTATGCTTTCTCTGATGTTTTTGTAAAAGCATGAGTTTAGGAAGGAATGTTTGAAATCTTTCAAATCATTATTCCTAACCATGACCAGAGTGTGCTCTGTCTACCAGTCTATTATTTCAGTAACTCATGGAAATATGCTGGGAATGTGATTTGTGTGGTAGTCAAACAGAAATCAGATTGGCCCATTCCTTATATCTATATCACTTTTATATACACTTGGCTTTGACATTCATCAAATTACTTTGTCCAAACAAAGCTTTCTTGTACAAAGTAATCTCATGTGACAGTGCATAGCTACATGTATAATTTGTGAGCAGCTGAATGACTAAGTAGCCAGCCTGGATGTATTGCTGGAATCTTTTATTGCATATATTAGAGAGTTAAACATAACAATTTACTTCTCCTATGAGACTAAATAAGTACAGAAAAGCCTCATTTAGTTAGGTTTAAAGGAGCCTTCCTTTGTTTTCTTGCCAAAAGGAATAAGGTCTTGGTAAGCTTATGTAGGATAGAATTTCTCTCCCAATGCTTGTAGAGATGAAACTTTCTACAGAAATCTATTTTCAGAACACTCATCCTGCTCTTCTGTCTCCTGAATTCAAAACAAGTTTATTTTCATTTTTGATTTTATAAGTGTGAACTTTACTCACTTCATGGGAATGACTTATACATGCATCAGACAATTTGGGGAGCCATGGGTCTTAAATCTTCTGGTTTGTTGCTCGTTTCTCTCACTCAGGAAGCAGCGCTGTTGCTCAGCCCAGAACTCTTGTACATGACATTCTCTATGCTTTCTCATAAGTTGATGAAAATAAATTATAATAATGCCAATATCAATGACAATGGAGAATGGAATAGAACTTCCAGCTCTCACGTCACCACTTGTAGCTTTTGTCTAGAAAAGCTATGAACCGGAAAATGTGTATTTCCTATAACCACAAACACATACAGCTCATACACGTATGGGTGTAGAAACACACATTCACACACATACATACATACATGTACACATGAAATTTTGCATAAATACATACACAAACACACACACTTGTGCATTAATATGCACATACTTGCGTAACCACACATATGTGTCATCAGATAGAGGTGCTAGCATGTGCATCCACACACAGAGAGCCACACATGTACAAATGTGCATATGCATGCATACACACTCATAAATATAACTGTGAACATTCACCTTTACAACATCCACAGAAGCTGCTTCTATTCTGGAAAATGTTTGTTCTTTGAGAATCCACAATATCTCTTCTATCATTTCGATAATTCTATAAAATCATAATAAATATCCTTAACTGTTCTTTACCCAACACTTAACTCAAAATACTTTGATTTCTCCAATTTTCGAGGTTTAAATTATTTTATGTAATGTACATATAATCCCAGTATGACACTTACACTCCATTGTCAGTTCACACCTTAACTCATTAGCCTCTTTCTTCCTCAAAAGCTTTGACTTCCCTTTGCATGTCAGAGATATATACAAGATTTTATGCACTAATTTAAATTCTAGTAACCATTACAAAACAAACCATGGTGTTTGACTTTTAGAGACTGGTCAGATTACTTTGTAATGCTCATATAAAATTGCATCCATTTTCCCATTGCAACACAACTAACATTATAATGTGAGATACTAAGGTTATACAGTTATGTAATTGCTCTATGTCAGTCTGTCTCTGTGCATTTAAGAAGTGCAGTTGTCCTGTGTTTTAACTTTTTGTCTACCGTGGTCTACAATGGAGTCCTGAATCCAGAGTATGATAAAGGTTGCTACTATTCCATGAGGAACAGGGAGATTATATCATTTTCCCACGTTCCTGAAGGTCCAGAGGCTCAACTATTTGGCTTATACCATCCTTATCTGACTGTATAAATTCACCTTGATTTTTTTTGTAAAGGTAGAAAACTGCTGAAAATACAAAGTGCAGAGAGTGTACATTGGATAGGCTCCCAACACTAATGGAGAGATTGACAAAAGAACCTTAAGCCTGCCTCCAGGATGCATTTCCCCGCTGCTTGAAGTCGTATTGGTCAGCACTCACTGAAACTGTAACATTGTTCACTCAAAAGTCAGTGGAAGAGTTTCAAGAGTCACAAGGTCAGGCACTTTTCTGTGGGACTATGTCTCATCAAAATCTCAAAAACTGCACTGATAAGCTCTCAGCAACATGAATTCCCAAAATTGACCTGAACAAAGAGGACACCAATGGACATGTGAAAATGCACAAGGAAAATCCCGTGAGGTTTCAGTACTACACAGAGAATGGCAGACAGCTAAGGAGTGCAGAGAGTGGGACAAGCTTGCCAATTAGTTACTTACTACCTAGTGCTCAGCTCTGAAAACATACAAGTAATATTATACAGAGTGGGCAGGTTATATTGAGGGTTACATATGTATCTACAAATGTTCATATGCATGTGAGAACAAGTAATGAAAAAAGAAGTCATGGATTTGAAAGATAGAATGGAGGATAGATATGTGTGAGGGTATAAAAGGAGGAAAAGGAGGGGAGAAGGGATGCAATATAATTTCAAACATAAAGAATGTTTTTAAACATCAAGCAATAGCTTTCATGCTTCCAGAGCAGATAACAAAGAACCACATCATCTGAAAAGAACATACAAGATGCTGTAGATGTGAATATCAGAACTAGAAACAAGTTACAGGCCTTTGCATTTAAGGAGACTATTGAGAAAAAGACAGGTGTGACTAAATCTAAGTTCATAAAGATTTGTGCAGAAGAGTGTAGTTCTTTCATATATCCTAAGACTGTCTTTATACTGTATGCATTCATAATTAGTGTTTTCTACTAAAGCTGGCAAATTGTATTTTCCGCTAATAATAAGTGATCAGGAGCATATATTTGATTTGTTTTAAATTGCAGCCTACAAACTGACTGAAGGTATACATCAGAGTACACTTACACTTCTGGATAGAATCTCTTAAAGTTGTGGATCAACCTCTTTTATCTGACACATTTCAATCTGTTATGATTTTACTAAATAAAACTCTATCAATGAAAAGCTAGAGAAGAAACATTAAGTTACAACAAAGATAACAATAGGCAAAATTTATAAAACTAAATAAATTTTAGTAACAGTTGGGGATAAATGATTTCTTTTTAATCTTTTCTTTGAACTATGTTTAAATTAAAAGAAAACTAATGTGGATAAAAAGGAAAGAAAAGCCCCCCCCCCCCCGCCTTACATTTATTCCCTCATTACATAAGGGCAAAGTAAGCCATAAATATAAGGCAAGGAAGTTTCCAGAAGACAGATTGGAGACTCTGCTTTGAGGAGGGAGTGCAGGGTGATGAATAGGGAAGGGAAGAGGGGATGGAAGCATTGTGTCACATCACCCAGAGGCAGGGCCTCTGGACAGCTGTTCTACTCATCAGAAGCTGTTCCACCTCCCACAAGCTACCTCTCCACACTACAGCTGGCGGCATGGTGGTGACAGAAAGCTTTGATAATGATAAACCAGTCACTTTGAGAACTTCAAGATACAGCCTCTTCTAAGGAAAGGGACAAAAGGCTCCCCAGCAGGCAACAGGATCAGAAAGAAAAGGAAAGGATCAGCTGAGGAAGATTCTAGTAACTAAAGCTACCAGGAACATTAAGTACAGCTGACTCCTATCCAGAACAATGAAAATTCTCAGGCTGTTTTTATCTTTAGTCTCTATTACTGATAGAAGTTGTGTTTAAACAAACAAGCAAATAAAATTACAAAGCATTTCCAAAGTGATAAAATATATAATTAACCATACATAATAATCATCTGAACTAGACTAAGATGTGTTTAAAATGTTAGAATTATCAGACAATGAATTCAAAATAGCCATGCATGCATGTATCAAAGGATTCAGTGGAAAACATAGACAACGCTCCAATGAGATGAATGTTTACAGAAAAAATAATGTACCAGGAAACTAACTCAACTTACTCTCTCTCTCTCTCTCTCTCTCACACACACACACACACATACACCACTCACACCTTTAGATTTATTGTCTATTTTCAGAAATACCAAAGGAAAGTATAAAATCCTAAAGTCAAATTCCTTGCATAGAATAATGGCCAATGTAATAATAAATTACATCAACACTTGTAAGCAGAATGCCATCCAGCACAGCTAATTCCTTATAATAAACATTTTCTTTTGACATTTTTACACACGTCTATGGGGTGGAGGTATCTTCTGCCGATTAAAACCAAATGCTTTTCTTGCAGAAGACCTCATTTCTGTGCTCAGAAACCACATGGTGGTTTTCAAATTTTTCTAACCCCAGTCTTTTGGGATCTGCAAGCTTCTTTTGACCTCCATGGCCACTGCATACATGGGTTGCATATGCACACATGAAGGTAAACACTCAAACCTTAAAATAAAAAAAAAATTGTATTCCACTTAGTTCCACTCCCCACTTGTCCACTCCTCCTTATCCCTTGCTTCCCTTTCTCACATTCACGCTTTTGCCTTGTTTTGTGACCCACTGAGCTCTGCTAGGGAATTTTGTATGATCATGAGCTAGGGATTGTGCATTGGGACATGGTGGGCTCACCAGTAGGGACAGAAATGAGACAAAGTTTATTTTTTAGAAAAAATAATGATTTCTCCTAGAGCCTATGGTCATTTGAATAAAATTGGCCCCGAAAAGATCATAGGGAGTGTCCTTATTGGGAGGTATTGTTTTGTAGGAGTAGGGATGGCCTTGGAGGAAGTGTGTCATTGTGAAGGCAGGCTTTGAGGTTTCATATATTCTCAAGTCATGCCTAGTGTCTCAGTTCACTTTCTGTTGCCTCTGCAAGATATAGAACTCTCAACTACTTCTCCAACACCATGTCTGCTTGCATGCCTTTATATTCCACCATGATGATAATGGACTTAATACCTGAACTGTAAGCCAACAAATGTTTTCCCTATAAGAGTTGCTGTGGATATGGTGTCTCTTCACAGCAATAGAAAACCTAATTAAGACAGAGTCCAATAAATGTACATTCCAAAAAGTCATTTTTATGAAAATTTAACCATGTTTCCTTAACTTTACTAAAGTCAAAAAATAAATACAATCTGAATCTATTAATAGCAATATATTAGATAATTAGAGCATACTGGTAAGACAAACAAAAGACAACATGCCATAATAAAAGAGAAGAACACAGCTAAAACATGTTCATACTTCAATACAATATTACTAATAGTTGAAATTAGGTTATGTTAAAATGTATATTGTACACCGATGAGAACTCTTTTACACGAAGAGGCATTTTTCAAGAGTGTAAAACCTATACCAAAGACATAAATGATATTATGTAGAATGCCCAGCTATGAATAAAGGGAGATACAAAAATGGGGTAGTGAGTGGAGGTGGAAAACAAAAGCAATGAGAATAAAGCAAAGTTATTATAGATTTTAATCCATTTACCTCAGTGATCTTAAATTTGAGCCTTGGCTAAAAATAACTGCATAAAAGAACAAAATTCTTCAACTGAATACTCTGTGTACAAAACATATTTAATTATAATGTTCATCAGGTTAAAAATAGAGTGGAAATGATTACAGCATAGTGACATAGTCAGAAGGAGGAAATTATTTGCTATGATGAGTGACAGTCCATAAGGATAATTGATCAATTATCCAAGAAAACTAAATACCTGAATTACTTTTTTTTTTTGAGATGTCACTGACATCTCAAAATACAATAGGCAAAAAGTGAAGGAAGTAGAGGGCAAAATGGATAGATCTGCACTCAGTCATTATACAGACTTGTAAATCTTTCTCCGTGATTGAAGGTTCAATCAGGGAGAAAAACAATAAGGATGCAACAAACCTGAGTAGTGTTGTGAATTGATTTGATGTTATTGACATTTGTAGAACACTCTATCGGAGATAGGAGTGTAATGGACTTGTTATCTACTGTACATGCGATTACCATATATATGTATACAAACATATATACATAAACATATGCATATAAATACACATGTGTATTATATATTTGTAAACATGCTTGTATACATAGAATATATTTTCATGTAAGATACATATCTCTATCTGTATATATATATACATACATATATATGTATATATACATATATATGTATATATATCCTATACACTGGATCAGAAAACAGTTTTTTATAAGTTATACAGTTATTTT